>NC_081406.1:678661681-678921681 GCF_030272615.1 Cryptomeria japonica | reverse complement strand
AAACAATGAGATTGTACATACAGAAAATAAACTCAGAACCATATAGGAACATAGAATTTAAGAATGTGTGCTCATATCTTAATTTGTGTATTATTTTATATGCAAATATGTGCATACACGTGTTACACCTTCTTTACTTCATTTTAATGTTTATTCAATGCTGAAAACGAAAATATTGTTTTCTTGAGAAAGGGATTGCGTTTATTTGTTTGCATGTGAATGATAGAGCATGTCATATAATTTAAAGATATTGTATGAAAGGAATAGGCATGATAGATGAATGAATTTTCTAGACATGTGTTTTATGGGAAAGTACACCTTCCAGGATGGGTGCCCAATATGGGGTTTAGAGAGTATAGTTTGATTTTTCCAAACTATCATATTGCTATGCATGGCATTATACTCGATCGAGTAACTTATTGACCATTAAAATAGATGGATTTATTTATGACTCTCTACCATATCCTTGTATTGATCTTGCTTATTTCTTAAATTAATTAGAATAAATGAAAATGCATGTATCATACTAGGCACGCACCAAGATTTCATCTTGCATAATGAATTTTTCTTGCTAAGCAATTCGTGCAGGGTCGGGTATTCTAGATTGATTTAGAATTTCGTGGAAGAGTATGCTTCAAGGTTGGGTGGAAAAAACACTTGAAACTTGTTCTCGTCTTCATTCGAAGGATTGAATTGATGATAGCTAAAGGATTGGAGATCAAAGGATGCATCTCATTCCTTATTGTATTATTTATCATTTATATGTATATTTAAGCTTAATGCAATTGAATGCCTAAGTTATGTAATGAAATTATGAATGATGTATAGTATGATTGAAATACTATGAAAAGAGTACCCTATTTTGTAACAATACTATATTAAATCTCTTAATGAATTAGACTTGTGAATTTCTATTATTGAACTTGTATGTGGAATGACATTATGTGGTTATGAAATGATTAGAGAGAGAAAAAAATGAATTTTTTAAATGAATTATAGATTTGTTTGAAGAATAAAGAGTATTTGTTCTTTTATTTAAGTTAGAACGTCTACGTCTTTACAACAAGGAAGAGATCAATGGCATAGGGAGCATAAGGGAGGTAAAAGGTTTATGTTTTCTATCTATGTTTCATTTATGCTAAATCTTCCTTGATATTGATTTTTAAATGGTTTTTTATATTAGATTACTAATCCTACTAACTATTTTAATGGTGATACACTTTGATTATATTATTCAAAAAAATGTTGTATTACAATTTGGAGACAATGACATATTGAAGCATTTTTTTGTATTAACTTGATATATTATTGATACAAAAAAATATTTATAGACCTCCAACACCATATCTTAAAACACACTAAAGACTAAGTATCCCACCAAAAAGCATAACTCTCAAAATCCCTAGCAAAGAACCCTAGCTCCCTTTTTAAATAAAGAATGAGCACACAAGCTCAAGGAAACAATTGACACTTGTCATACATTATACATGTGACAACTCAAAACTCTATTGAAACTAAATGGGTCTAACCACCCATAACAAAATAAATTCTTTTTTTTCTAATTGAATTCGAAAGCCTTGTTAAAGCTAGTGAAGAACTTGTGACCTTAGACTATTGATGAAGACAAATTGGATGACCCTTTATGACCTAGCATATAATTAACTTCAATACTTCTCTAACCATGAAGTATATATCTCCTTTGTATGTCATCAAAAGGCTAATACTTGTGTAACATCAAGTTGGTATATGTTATGTATCTTGCATCTAAAGTTGCTTTAGCTTCTTTATTGAAATTATCCAAACATGATTCCAACTTTATTAATTTATGCATGCTACTATTCAACAAAGTTGAATCTAGTAGTTTGCAAAAATTGTAGTACATAAGGAAGGAAAAGTGTTGTTGAAGTCAAACATCCAGTGACCAAATGCTTTGATGTTTCCATTATCATCCAATATATTAGGCATCAAAGCCTTTTCTAGCACTTCAAAAGTATTCAACTTACCCTTAATTTGAAATTCCAACTTGGCCTGATTATTTGATATGTCTTTGAGCAACCCTATCACTTCATAAGTGCTTGCCAATTATGCGGAAGCATTAAGATCAAAATTTGCTTGCATATGTATACCTTCAATTACGATCACCCTAGGAATCCATTTGCTTGATATATTATTTATATTTTCCTCATTTTGCAAGTAACTAGTGTATGTTTCCATAAAATTGATATTACTTGCCCATGTATCATCCAATTTATGTACAATACATGACAATCTATGACCCAAAAAGTCATCAATGAGCTTAACTATCTTTTTTCTTCCATCCTCCTTAGTAGTTTTCTCTACTTCTTTTCTTTTTTTTTAATTGCGGACTTTAGATCCTTTATTCGTAGAATAATGTCTCCATATCCTAAAATATTGTATTTGTAGAGCTTGGTTGAGGAGTGACATGCTTTGAAGTGATTCCTTACTTATTTGGTCCTTCTATAATTTTCCAAAATATGCCTGTAACATCTTTGTTGTTGCTTCACTAAACAAAGTAGTACTCGCAATTGGAGATGTTGCTTATGGGATAGTTGTATTTGTAAGTCTTCTAACAATAAGGTTTCCTACCAAATCCTTAATATCCCTAGCTACCTAAGGCTTCTTAGTCTTGGGAGCTACTACCTAAATTGACAAGATTTTGTATTGAATCTAGACCCTAAATATAATTTTATGTCTTGCTCCTCATATGTCAATACATCTTCATCTATGTTATGCATTATAATGGTATCTAATGCAATGTACCATCCTAATGCAGTAATAGGAAACTACTTTCCCAGGTACTATTTTTCTTCCTTCTTTAGGAGTAATTTTTTTCACTTGGAAGTCAAAATCTTCCATAATCCTTTTGGTCACTTGTTGCAATTCTTCTTCTATGGCTTCCCCATTTTATTTAATCACTTTTCTAATGAATAACACTATTTTATTTTTAGCCAAGAAATCCTTGAACTCTTTAGACTTCACAAAGCTATCATCAAACAAAAATTTAGTTCATGCAAGGGCTCTAATGCATTAACTACATTACCACCAACCATAGGATAAATCTGATGACTCAATGATGAACAATAAGTACCAAACCTGTACTGAGAGAGGGGGGAGTGAATTAGTACAGTCACAAAAACTTTTCCCAAACCGGTTTGACTGCAAACACTGCAAATGTATGATAGAGTAACACTGGTCTGAAACAAAGTGCAACTGGTAAAGCTAAGAATGACTGTGACAAGAATTAACCGGTTAATCACTTAACTTAATACTACACTTCCATTTCACCCTTATGCATGAATGGGTAATCAATCATCAGAAATATAATAACAGCTAGCTCAACATGATTTACCTTCAGACACAAATCACTTAAATCGTCACATGAAAAATACTAAACATGACACACAAATTTTTCACGTGGAAACCCAACTAGGAAAAACCATGGTGGGGATGAATACCCACAAGCTGCTTTTGAACTCTTTAGAAGTCTGCTCTGTTAGGAGCCTAGTCCGGTTAAAGACTGTTACAACAGGTTTTGCTAGGAACTGATCCTATTAGAGATCACCCGGTTAAGGGATGGCTAAATACTCGGTTAAGGGTTAAACCATGTTAGAGGTTACCTTGTTAGAGGATTTCAAGAACTCAATGAGTTTGAGTCACCTTGTTAAAGGATTTACAACAAGCTGGTTAAAGCTACCCAGTTAAGGGATTTTCCAACTGTTGAAGTGGTTAAAGATCAACAGGTATTACAATGATATGATAATAGCTCTCAATGCCTAATGCAGATCCGCTTAAGTTCCTTCCTTCTGCACACACACTATGCAGGAATCAATCCTCTTATCTCATATGGTCTGGCAAGAATCACTTATCTCTGCACTTAGATACACACACACAATTTGCCAACAACCTCAGTATGAAACACAACATCGACCTTATAGGAAATAAGTAGGTCGGTAGCATAAACCCTAAATCCTAAACATTTAGGTTAAGCAATTTAGGTAGTTCAATCCTGGCCATTGAACACTTTGCATTTGAATACAACGGTCTTGAACAGATCTCAAGATATTCTCCATCGTTTGTTCTTCACCATTTCATGGAGGCGATAACCCATCACGTGTTCTCCACTATTTACAAGGACTTCGCACATTCCCGAGGCAGATAGGATCAATCTCCTTCATGCAAGATCCTTCACATGCACAAGGCTAACATGGAACATGATCTGATCTTGATTACAATGCTAGCTCATCACACAATGTCATCGGTTGAATCACACAGGCTTGGAACACTTCAATCGGAAACCCTTAAGCTAAGACTACCAATTGGTAATCATACCATAAGAAAACATTCCATATGCCGGTTCACATTCCATCATACCGATTCACTTGGACAAACATACCGCTTCACCTATTGCTCATATACCGGTTCTCTTTGCCAGCTGCTTAGCTTCAATATACCTGTACACTCCTTTGCACATATACTGGTTCACCACATTATACCGGTTCACTCTCCTATATATTGACATCAATGACAACATAATATCATCATGTCAACATACTCTGCACAAATGCCAACAATCTCCCCCTTTGGCATTGATGGCAATATACAAAGATATTACCTAGCATCACATTTGTTGTTGCAGATATCTTCTCCACTTCACATCTTTTCTCCCCCTTTGACAACAATGCCAAAGTGGAGGCACAAGTTTTCCTGTTCCACGATGCTGCTCCCCCTGAGGAGTAGCATCCTTCAACACCAATCATGAAAAATATTGGACACTGCAATACTTGACTAATATGGAGCACATACTTTCAGTTCACCTCTTGAAGGGGCAGCACCCCTAATTCACCTCTCAAATAGGTAAATATAGCCTTTGGTAGAGGCTTAGTGAATATTTCTGCTAACTGCTCCTTACTGGAAACATGTTCGAACACAACCTCCTTGTTCTGAACCTTCTCCCTCAAGAAATGATACTTGAGCTCAAAGTGCTTGGTTCTAGCATGCAAAACTGGATTCTTGGAAATGTTAATTGCACTTGTATTTTCACAAAATATGCTTATCGCTTCATATATAGGAACTTTGAAGCCATTTAATACATGCTTCATCCAAATGGTCTGGGTGCAGTTCATAAAAGCTGCAACATACTCCGCTTCTGTTGTAGACTGAGAGATACAACTCTGCTTTTTACTCATCCATGAGACCAATCTACCACCAAGGAAGAATGCACCACCGGTTGTGCTCTTCCGGTCATCTACATTACTAGCCCAATCAACATCTATCAACTGTTCCCTTCAGATATCTAAGAATACCATAACCCATAGTTGAAATCATTATTGTATGGATACCATAACCCATAGTCAACTATTCCCTTCAGATATCTAAAAATCCGCTTGACTGCTACCAAGTGGGATTCTCTTGGGCTTTGCTGAAACCAAGCGATAATACCCACTGCATGTGCAATGTTTGGTCTGTTATGCACTACATAATGCAACTTACCAATCATTGATTGGTAATCCTTCTCATTTACCAATGCCGAGTCATCCTCTTTTGATAATTTACAACTGGTCACCATTGGTGTACCAATCGGTTTACTGTCTTCCATGCCAAAGATCTTCAACACCTCTTTGACATACTTGGACTAAGTAATAAAGATTCCTTCTTTCATTTGATGAATTTGCAGTCCAATGAAGAACTTAATTTCCCCTATGAGTGACATCTCAAACTCCTTTTTCATCTCATCTGCAAAACTCATCTTGTCATCTCCTCCAAAGATGATGTCATCAACAAATACTTCATAGATTAGAATCTGATCTCCTTCTGATTTCAAATAGATATTGCTATCTTCACTTGTTCTTTCAAATCCAATCTTCACAAGATGGGAGTGCAAGCATTTATACCATGCTCTAGGTGCTTGCTTTAGTCCATACAAGGCTTTATGTAGCCTACACACCATGTCACTGTCTTCTAATAGGGAAAACCCATCTGGTTGCTCTATGTACACCTCCTCTTCAAGTATTCCATTTAGGAATGCAAATTTTACATCCATTTGATATACCTTGAATCCTTTAAAAGTTGCATATGCAAGAAGCATACACACTCCTTCCAATCTTGCTACTGGAGCAAAGGTTTCTCCATAGTCTTCTCCTTCTTCTTGGGCATATCCTTTACACACTAGTCTGGCTTTGTTCCTTACCACTGTGCCATCCTCATTTAGCTTGTTTCTGAAAACCCATTTGGTTCCAATGACATTTTTATGCTCCGATCTTGGTACCAAAGACCATGTACCATTCTTCTTTATCTGATCAAGTTCCTCCTCCATTGCCTTGATCCAGTCTTCATCTTTATGTGCCTCTTTGAATGATTTAGGTTCAAATTCAGAGATCATACATGAGCTTTCTCTGACCTTTCTTCTTGTAAGAATTTCTGCATCTTTGTCTCCTATGATCTGATTTGGATCATGATTGAGTTTGACATACTTAGGTATGTTCTTAACAGATTATTCTTGCTTTTCTTCTTCATCCTCATCTTCGTCAACATCAGCATCAACCGGTGTAGGAACACAATTACTGGTACTGGGCTGATTTGCAACCAGTTCCTAGAAGCTTACTACCAATTCATCTCCTACTTGCTCACTGCCAGTTTCCTCAGGTTTCCCAGAGTTTTCATCAACCCTAACATTGATGCTTTCAACAATTCTCTGAGTCCTATTGTTGAAACATTTGAGAGCTTTACTCTTGGTGGAATATCCTAAAAATATTCCTTCATCACATTTTGCATCGAACTTGCTCTGATGTTCAGTCCTCTTGATATAACATTTGCTACCAAACATTCTAAAGTATCTTACCACTGGTGTCTTACCGGTCCAGTACTGATAAGGAGTCTTATCCTTTCCCTTTTTGATGAGTACCCGATTCATTGTGTAGACTGCAGTGCTCACCGCTTCTCTCCAATAGTTGTGAGCAACTTTTCCTTCGATCAACATCGTTCTAGCCACTTCAACCATAGTCTGGTTGTTTCTCTCTACTAAGCCATTCTGTTGTGGAGTCCGGGGGGCAAACAGTTGCCTCTTAATGCCATTCTCTTCACAGTATTTGTTGAATTCACCAGAAGTGAATTCCCCTCCTTGATCAGTTCTAAGGCATTTGATTCTTCTACCACTTTCCTTTTCTACCAGTGATCTAAAAGCTTTGAACTTTCCAAAGGCTTCAGACTTGTCCTTCAAGAATGTGACCCACATCATTCTTGAACAATCATCTATAAGAATTATAAAATACCTATCTCCCTGCACACTCCTAGTTTTCATAGGACCACACAAATCAGTATACACAAGATCAAGTAAGTTGTCAACTATGAAAGATTTACCTTTGAAGGTTGAGGAAGACATTTTTCCCAATTGACATTCTCTGCACAAAGGATTTTCCGGTTTGCTCAGCATCGACAGTCCTCTAACTGCCTTGCTCTTACTAGCCTTCACAATGTTATCAAAGTTTACATGGCAGAGTCTCCTATGCCATATCCAGCTATTATCAAACTTGGCCATAAGACATGTACTTATATTTGCATTTAGCTGAAATAAGTTACCTTTGGTCTGCATACCGGTGGCCATCAAATCACTATTATTTCCTTTGATTTTGCACACTCCATTTTTGAATTCCAGAGTGAGTCCACTGTCATTTAGTTGGGCAACACTCAATAGATTGTGTCTGAGACCTTCCACCCAATACACATTGTCAGCACTGCTCTTTCCATTTAGAGAGATGGACCCTCTTCCTCTGACCATACATGGTGCATCATTACCAAAGCAAACCACACCACCATCATATTCTTCCAAAGATAGAAACTTGCTCCGGTCACCAATCATATGATGAGAACAACCACTGTCAATAATCCAATCATTTGAATTATCAAAGCAGGAGACAAGAGCCTTCTTGTCTAACACATCTTCCTTTATTGCAACAAACACAATATCTTCATTCTCTTCATCTTCTGATTCCTCATCTGTGACACCTTCATCAACTACAACAAAACAGTTTCTCTGGTTTCCTCCTTTGAATTTCTTGAACCTTTCCGGTTTGTCCTTGTTGTCACCATTAGGATAGTTTATAGCAATATGTCCTATCCAGTTACAAGAAAAGCATTTCAAAGGGAGCTTACCTCTGTATTTATCAGTTCCTTTAGGAAGTTTCCTGGCAAGAAGAGCTTCAAATTCCATCAGGATCTCCTCATCATCCATTTCTCTGCTCTGTCTTGGTTCACCACTGGTGCTTGCTTCTTTTCCTTTTCTGGATGGTATAGCAGAAGCTCTAAAAGTCGATTCAGTCTTTTGAACACTACCATCAAAACTATTTAGCTCATAAGCTGTCAACTTTGCAATGATGGAGTCTAGTGATACCTTAGTCTTGTCTATTGATCTGAACTCCTAAATAGCATCAACCCTTATTGCATAGACAAGTAATAAGGATCTCAGAACTTTACTTACCACAGTAGAATCTTCCATTTTACCACCTTCACTCTTGATATCTCCAACAACAGTTTTGATTCTTATTCCATACTGTTGAATGGTCTCACCTTCAACCATCCTCATGTCTTCAAACTTCCCTCTAAAGCTTTCTTCCTTAGCTTGTTTTACATGCTCATCACCACCATAGATATTCTCAAGAGTGTCCCATACTTCTTTGAGATTTTCTTTATCCTGGACATCAATAAACTCAATGTCAGATAAGTTGTTGATTAGGGCTTCCATGACTTACCCATTCTCATGTATTTCTCTCTTTTGATCATTGGTGAGAGTACTGGTAGGAATAACAAAAGCATTTTCAACATAGCTCCAATGTTGAGCACCCATGCTTCTAATGTAAATCTTCATTATGTCCTTCCATATTTTGAAGTTATCTCTGTTGAGCGGTTAAGCTTACAACATAGAGGACCTGGAGGACGCTTTGATACCAATTGATGACTCAATGATGAACAATAAGTGTAGACGTATAAAAATGACCACATTCCTAAATGAATATTTTATGTTCATTTCTCTATTTAATTAAATCCAATTTAATTAAACTATCCACATTCCTCTATTTAATTAAATAAATTATTCAATTTATTTAAATTAAATTCACTATACCCATTTAATGAATAAATCATTTTATTCAATTAAATCCCCCTATCCACTTTTAATTAAATTCAAATTTAATTAAATAGTTATCCTAAATTGAATAAATCTAATTTATTTAATTTCTCCAAACTTCAACCAAATTGAATGAAATTATTTAATTCAATTAAATCCTATTATCCCTCCATCCACTTGTAAAATCCCAAACCCCTTTCTAATCCCTTCTAGAATCTTCTAAACACTTCTAATTAACCTAACCCTCCTCTAAATTTTGTCACATCCCTAAGCAAAGGGAAGTCACTTCTCAAAGCCTCAAAGTCTTTGATAACCATTAAAGGCTTTCAACCTTCAACCACTAAATGTCTCAAAGTCTTTGATAACCATTAAAGACTTTCAACCTTCAACCACTAAATGTCTCAAAGTCTTTGAAAACCATTGAAGGCTTCCAACCTTCAACCACTTAATCCACAAAGTCTCCAATAACCATTAATGGTTAATTCAAACCCTCCCACATGGTTAAAACATTTGTTTTGACTCAACCTCTATCCAACCCAAGGGTCTCATCAGGCCATTAATGCTTTGACCATGATTATCTCTTAATCATTTGCACAAAGGTTTATCCTTGGATTAACTCTTAATCCAGTAGGTAAGCCTAACTTAGACTTGACCCTTAGCCTTTAGATAACCATGAGGTCTTCTCAGGCCTTTAATGCCTCCAACCTCTTCTCTCAACCCTATCTTATGTTGACACTTGTCACCATTTCATTGGTGCCAATTGTGCACATGGATCCCCAACTTTCAAACTTGGCCCTTGATTAAACCTTTCAATCCTGACCATCCATTACCCTGTTTGTGCTATAAATAGAGCTCTCATTCCTCCATTCTTAACAATCATCTTTCAAATTTGAAGCATTATACTTATGCTCAAATACTTTCAAGCTTTTTCAACATCTTTATTCTCTTCTTTTAACCTCTTTTAGATCAAATATGCATGTTTAGATTACCTTCTTTATCATTTAGCTCGATCATAGACTAAATATAGTATGCTAGGATAGCATTCATACTAACCCTGTCATCTTATCATTTAGTCTATTGGATTTCTAGCATCATACATAGCTTAACATCTATTTCATACTAAATTTAGCAAAAGCATCTCTCGTTCTCATATTTGCCATCCCTAAACCATTTTGCTTAGTGATCTGAGAGAAAAAACGTTGGTTTGAGGGACATTGTGAGATAGAGAACCATGAGACCCTCCTTGGGACACTGAGTAACACTACGTTACTCCATAGCTTGCATCAAGAAGTCCTGTGTGTGTGTGTGGACCCGTATTTCATAATTTTCACATATTTAGTTTTATTCACCCACTTTTCCCGCATACATTTCTGGCGCCCACCGTGGGGCCCAACCCCAAATAACAAATCGGTTTTTGAAACTAACCATTTTTGCAGGCACATGGGAAAATTGAAGTAGCACTTTCAGTTCACTGTTTAGCGCATCCAATCAACAGAGTAGCGCATCCAACTCTCTGTTTAGCGCGTGTGGTCTGAAGATTAGCGTGTGAAGACATTATCTTAGCGCATGACTCTTTCTAACATTTTCCTGTAGGTCTCGACGCGGGCAAATCACAGAATAGCGCAAACAATCACCAGAATAGCGCATAAGATCCACAGTTCAGCGCTTATAGTCTATCATTCAGTGCGTGCGATTCAAACATTAGCGCATCAAATTCAAAATTTTCCTCCAGGTCTCAGAAAAACCACAAAACAGCGCTTCTAACTTTCAGAATAGCACATTCGTTCAACAGTGTAGCGCATCGAAAAATAGTTGTAGCGCATCCTGTCTCTATTGTAGCGCGTAAAAGCCATTTTGTAGCGCATAATAGACAGAGGAAAATTTTAAAATTGTAACCGAAAAAGAAATTTTAGACTTGTGGAAGTCCACCAAATCAGCTAACAATTTTTTTTGGGTTTGCTTGCAGGACTCTGATAATTTCTTGCAGGTGGAGCGGACGCTTTTCTTTTGTAAATCGATTTCTTTTGTTGACCAACACATCGAAAATTTTGCTTTATTGACAAAATTCCTTTCATAGATCAGCAAATCATTGCTTTAACAGGATAAAAATGAACATCATGTTTTGTGGAGCAACATCTCCACATAGATTTTAGCAAAATCACTGATTTGAAAGACTAAAATAAAATTGATTGCTTTGTCTCGAAAATGGTAGGAATATGCTCTCCCCTTAACTGGGTGATCAAAAATCCAAACCATTCTTACAGCTTTATTTCATTCAAGCAATAAATCCTTTAGCAGGCCTGCCTTCCCGAGGAGTTGCAATCAACTCTTAAAGCCGTTTATGGCCGGTGTGAAGGGAACGACCTAAGTGGGGAACGACTTTGATGCCAAGAATTCCAACCCACTATAATCAAATGTAGAAAGTGGCGAAAGTCCTTTTCAACGGTTGCACGCAGTGATTAGCCTTCCCCCAGTATCCTTGAGATACGTAAAGCCTTTGTTCTAAAAGTTGGGAAGCTTCCTGAGGGAGTTTATCACTGACGGCCGAACAGGAAGCCTGATTACGAACCATAGAATTAGAAGCTTTGAACCGAGTCAGTAACTAGACATTTGTAACATCATAGGGCAAGGGTGGGGAAGAATCCGCCCCCAAGATTACTCACCATATATCTCCCAAGATAACTACTCAACTGTGAAGCAATTCACTTTGGGTTAACTTCTGGCAAAAGGCAAAAAAATGGGCGCCCCCTAGGGGTGACACGGCTATTTGAGCTGACGGAGTATTGAGACTAGTGGGCTATGATGTTATTTATGACTCTTGAATAAAGAGTCTTTCTGAAGTGTATTACTTGTATCCAAACTTGTTAAAACATTGAGGATTTGAACACATCCTCACAGAACATACACTTTTTGTTAGATTAGGCAAAATGGTTGTACCTTTTGTGACGTGCTTGCATTTATTACTTCAGAAAATCATCCATCGCACTTGAAAAATTCTCAACAAAAATCAAAAATCTCAAGAAAACACCCAAACCAAAAAATCAAGGCAGTCTAGCGCATAAGAACAACATCTTAGCGTGTGGAAGACTTTTGCTAGCGCATCCAAACCTCAAATTAGCACGTGGAGTTAAAATAGTAGCGTTTTATTATTAGACAAACCAGTATACAATCCTTTAGCGCATTCACAACATAGTCTAGCGTGTCGCAGCAACTTCTTAGCGCATGGGAACCAAGAATTAGCGCATAAAACAAAACAGTTAGCGCTTCACAGGCCCAGTGTAGCACATAACTTTTTCAAAAAAAAATTAAATAACCATTTTCAACAGTCCTACTTTTAGCACGTGGCAGCAACAACTTAGCGCGTAGCATACATATATTAGCGCATTCACTCAAACAGTTAGCGCGTATCAGGCCCAGTATAGCGCGTAGCTTTTTCCAAACAAAATTCACAACAAATTTCATCAGTCCTAACTTTAGTGCGTGGAAGAAACAGCTTAGCGCGTAGAAACCATATTTTAGCGCATATACTCCAATAGTTAGCGCATTAAAAGCCCAGTCTAGTGCGTAGATTTTTCACCTGTTAAACAACATTTTTCCAAAATCCAAACTTTAGCGCGTATCTTGGGGTAGATTAGCGCATGGGCTCATTCCTTTAGCGCATCCGGTAAAATCAGTAGCACATGTAAACTCTGTTTTAGCGTGTGATCTAAGGCCGAAAAACAAAGAAGTCCAAAACTGAAAAATTTTGAAAATTTCAAAAACATTTTAGAAGACTTTTTTTCATCAAAAATCATCTTTTATCAAACCAGAGTGACAAAAACAAACTATTAAAAACTTTTCTCAAGCTAAATTTGTGTTAAACAAAGTTGTCGGAATCCTAAACAAATCGCACAATAGAGGATGTCTCTCCTATCATAATCCAGAAAATTTTCATCATCAGTGTCATCAAAATCCTTTACCATCTTACGGATTTCTATGTCAAAACACTTGTTTAAAATTCTCAAATCGTCAAATCTAGTTTCCAAATCGGGAAGCTTTTATCCATATCATTTGACACACTTTATCGTGAAGGGGCAGCCCTCACTCTGATAAAGTAAGATTTAAAATTTCCAAAACAAGAATCAACTGAATCCAAACCAATCAAAGGAAATCATTGATCACTCTTGCATGACTAATCCCCTTATTCTGAGAAGAAAGAACCTCTATCGTAACATCACGTTAAAGAAACGACAACCTAGTTTTTCCAAATTCATCAAGCGAAATAAATTTTTATACATCAATCGTCAACTCTTCAAATCTCATCGGGTATTCCTTCATCACGTCAAACGTTATATCCAAAACAAATCTAGCGAATTTGACAAAGAACCCTTGAAGACAAGAGCATACTGTCAAAAGTCTACTTTTAATCAAACCATAAACCGCGGTGGAAAAATCAATCCAGCATTCTTGCCCAACGAGTGCATCACATATAACACATCTCGACCAGAACCACCAATGCCCGAGCAACACATCGAGGAGCTTTTGTACCTTTCATCACTGAAAGCTTCTACTAAAAATGCCTGTTACTCGCTCTCAAAGTAACAAACAAAGCGAGACACCCGCTGAGTCCAGTATGAATCGAAGATTATCAAATCCTTTTGAAGTCCCACCCGTAGAATAACCTGAAATTACTGAAGCCCTTCTTCGGGAATGTCAAGTAAATCCCTCCTTCCAAAAACTTGTCGAAAAGCTCATGGAAAATGACAAGGAAAAATATCTGTTGATGCTCACAAGCAAGGGCATTAAACTTCCTAAAGATTTCGACCCAAATCTTTTTCAAACCGGATCTCGGCAATATGCATCTCAAGAACAAAACCGAGAAGAAGACACTCACATACCTGAACAACATAACTTTGAACAACACATTCCAAAACAACGCATACCAGAAATGCATATACCTGAACTAGAAACACCAGAGCAACATATACCATTTACCACTCCTTTTCAGTTGAGAACCAATACAAGGAAATAACTTTTTCCTCGGCAAGACAATGCACCCTTGATTGCTCTTACTCAACAAATGCAAATGTTGCAAAGGCAAATACAGGATATGCAACAAGGGACAACAGTGCGGTACTCTTTAAACGAAATCTGTCCTTATCCATTTGACAGAAGCTTGAACATGGTGCCTTTTCCTCCAAACTCAGACGTTCCCAAATTTGATAAATATGATGGGAAAAGTGATCCTCGGGATCATGTTCGAGAATTTTGCACACTGAGCCTTGAATTCGCTCATGATGACACCTATTTGATGAGGTTATTCCCCAGAAGCTTGGGTGGGCAAACTATGGAATGGTTATCCAAAATTTCGCCACCTGTTAGATCATTTGATGAATTGGTTAACAAATTCATAACCCACCATTCCTACAACATCCAACATGCCATAACCATGCTAGATGTTTGCAACACCAAACAAAAGAACAATGGAACATTCATGGCATTCCTTCAACGCTGGAGACGCATGGTCTCCAGATATCCTTGAGATATTCCTGAAAAAGAGAAAATGGAAATCTTCATTGATAACTTGAATGGCGAAATGAGTTACAAACTCAAACTTCAATGCATACCATCTTTCGCTAAATTGATTGAAAATGGCATTCAAGTAGAGGAAGCATGTATAAAAAAGGGAACACTCAAATTCTACAAGGAGCAAACTCATCAAACTACAACAACCAAAACAACACCAACTTTGACAAATCTCGATTTTGGACTCGAAACAAAAACGAAGGCAACAACGAATCACATGATCCAAAATCAAAACAACCAGTGCTTGCATTATCTGGAAATCCTCAAAACACGAAAAATGCTAAAAAGGCTACTCCCAGTGCTAACACATATGCGCAAAACACTGATCAAGGACAATTCAACACAAACAACACCAACGATAATCAAGACAAAAACATGAATCCAGGACCTAACAACAATCCACGCAACAACATGAACAATTTCCAAAAGCGTATCTTCACACCACTGGGACAATCACTAGAATCCGCATTCAGAGAACTTTTGGCAAACAAGATTCTTTCTTTACCACCACTCAACAATTATGAACCCCCAATCAAACCACCTTGGTGGAATGATTCACACTATTGTGATTTCCATCACAACAAGGGTCATAGAACAAATGAATGCATGAGATTAAAACATATAATACATGACATGATTGATCGAGGTGATTTAACGGTCGATGGTCTCAAAACAAATGGTGATCACGGAGCCTTTAAAAATCCTCTCCCAAATTACAACAAAGATGGAGCATCTACTTCAGATGATACACGTGGAGCTCGTATTAATCACATCTACAATAACACTATCAACCATATATCAGCTGAAGATCATCAAGTAAATGTCATCACCATCCGAGATCAGCGTGATCATGAATCTGTCAATGTAACAACCCGCACTCAGAAATATGTCTTGAAGGGACATACTGCACCTGCAACTACCACACCAAAAATCCAATATGACTTGGTTAACCAACTACGCAAGACTCCAGCTCAGATATCTATCCTGGATTATTGAAACTATCACCCAAGCACAAAGACATATTGGAGAAAGCATTATTGGAAACAAATGTACCTCAAAATCTGGATACAGACAGATTTCAAGCCATGGTCGCCCATATGACAGGACCTCATAACCTTACCTTTTCAGAGCACGACAATGCTTCCTTGATCCATCCACATAATACTCCTCTCCATATTGAAGTCATTGTTTGTAAACACTGAGTCAAAAGAGTCCTAATAGATGGAGGAGTCGGTCTTAATATATGTACTTTAAAGCTTATCCGTGCATTAGGCTTCTCAGAAGAATCTATTGACCCTTGCAAGAAAATTACCATAAAGGCATATGATGATGAGGAAAGGTCCTCTAAAGGCACAGTGATATTACCTATTCAAGTAGGCCCAGTACAAAAGGATACTATTTGTCAAGTCTTAGATATTGATCTAACCTACAATATTTTGTTAGGATGACCCTGGATACATGAAATGCAAGCAGTACCTTCTACATATCACCAGTGTGTCAAGTTTCCTTATGATGGACACGAAATCTCCATATCTGCTGATCACAATCCATTTCAACATTGCAATACAATGGGGGCAGCCCAGGACAGTTTGGTTCCTCATAATAGAGAAAAGCAACAACCTTCAACAGCAGATCCACAAACAGCAAAATCCAACTTCTTATGGGGAGACTTCAAGCAAAAAATGCAAATCAAAGACCAAGGCATGGGAGAATACTCTTTGGAGCCTTTATGTTTGGCAAAATTGCCAACCTCACCTAGATCGCATGGTTTGCCTACTACATCAACACAACTGGCTACTTAGCCCATCACTAAATTTGATGGTACCTTCATCCAATTGGGTACTCTAGCACATGAATCAGAAGACAAAGATATTCTTAGCTGGTTATACAAAGATGAAGAGGAAAATCATAGAGCAGCTGCTCTGGACATTGTTCTACCAACACACATGTATGGAAAAGGCTACTTAATCATGAAGCAAATGGGATATGACGGTAAAGGACCTATTGGCAAACGCAAAGAAGGAGTCACTGAACCTATAGATCTTCCTTCACAACCTAGCAGAAACAAAGCAGGATTGGGTTCTAAACTCACGTTCCTATTGAAGCGGCCGCCTCACCTACTTATCAAACCTCAATGGAAAGTAAAGACACCGTACAAAGAAGAATCCTGGTAGGAAGCACTTTTTGAATCAGCAGAAACAATCCGCAAGGCACGAGAACGTCAAGATGAGAAGTTACATCAGGAAAAACTTCTAAGTCATAAGAAGGCCCTATCTGCAGTAGTAGCTCATATTCAAACACCAATATCTCAAGAACAAATCAGATCATCTCCAAATACCGTTATTCCTCCCCGTGGAAGCACAGTCTATGAACAAATCCAGCAAGTAGAAGACGGATCTGATACAGAATCTACAAAAACCATCAAAATGGTATCCATCATCAAAGATTTGTTTTCACCATACAACACACTTGTTTACAGCACAGATAGAATCTGGGATGATGCCTATGAGATAGATTCCAATGAATATGAATGGGGTACCTGCTCCAATGCTACTAATGATATCCTGGATGATACTGATTCTATATCCCTTTCTCAGGAAGAACATAACGCAGAGGATAGACCTCTTGAATTTGGACCGCAACATATCTATGACGCTCAGGAAAGTGAACAGAAACATTATGAACAAGTCTATGTCGAAGATGATACCATTGAGGACCTCGACGAAATCCTAAATTTATTTAAACCCAATACCCAGCACGATGAAAACTCTATCCTAACACTTACGGTAGCCAAACTTGATCCACCCAACGATTCCTTACCACTTGTCTTTCCTGACCTCATCGACTGGGACGAACCTGAAACAAATGATATACCAATTTTCCCAGATGATGCATCTATTGTCCATTACCTATGTACCATAAATCCAGAAACAGGCTCTACCAGTGAATGAAATAATGATATCTGTCAATCAAGGAGTGCCAAGTCTCTCAGTCGCAAAAATGAACCAAATAAAGAATCTAATGCTGAAAACCAGTCAATGGCAGCTCTAGATCATAAAAAAGTAAAAATAAAGGACGCATCGGAGGGTGAAAACCTTTTTAAGGCACCTAACGATGGGAGACTTGACACTCTTCCTGAGCACTTTCATGAGCGATCGCCCATATTGATTGAGCCCACTCAATCAATCAACATTGGTACCACAGAAGCAGTCGAAAATATACATGTTTTAGAATCTCTGACAAAGGAAGAAAGATCGGCATTCATCATCTTCTTTAAAGAACAACAAATCAACTTTGCTTGGTCATATGCTGATATGCCCGGAGTAGATCCACACTTAATCATGCATCACTTGTCCATCTCTACAGGAGTTAAGCCAGTCAAGCAAAAGCTATGAAAGATGAATCCACAAGTGGCACTCATGGTCAAAACTGAACTAAAGAAATTATTAGACGTTGGATTCATCCGATCCATTGACTATGCAGAGTGGATATCCAATATCGTTCCAGTATCAAAACCGGATGGTAGTATCAGAATATACATTGACTTCAGAGACGTCAACAAAGCTTGTCCCAAAGATGACTTTCCTCTACCAAGTATCGACATAATTGTAGATCTCACAACAGGCCATGCAATGCTCTCACTAATGGATGGTTTCTCAGGCTATAACGAAATCAAGATAGCTCCTGAAGATCAAGATAAAATAGCATTCACCTGTCCTTGGGGGACGTACTGTTGGAATGTTATGCCTTTCGGCTTAGAGAATGCAGGGGCTACTTATCAAAGAGCAATGACCACAATATTCCATGACATGATGCACACATTTATGGAAGACTGTGTGGATGACTTACTAGCTAAATCCTTCACCAGAGCAGAACATCTTGGCATCCTAACAAAAATCTTTGATCGATTGGAGAAATTCCAAGTCAGGCTTAACCCTAAGAAGTGTGTCTTCGGGGTTACATCAGGCAAGTTACTAGACTACATAGTCTCAGCTAAGGGTATTGAAGTTGATCCAGCAAAGGTACAAGCCATTATGGAAATGCCACCACCATAGAATATCAGTCAACTCAGATCTCTACAGGGATGACTTCAATCAATCTAGCGATTCATCGCTCAGCTAGCAGATAAAAGTCTACCATTTAACCATTTGCTACACAAAAATGTACCATTCAAATGGGAGGCTAAGTGTGTAGAATCTTTTTATCAAATCAAACAGTACCTGATGAATCCACCAGTTCTAGTACCAACAGTCGCCGGAAAGCCTCTTATTCTATATATCTCAACAACAGATATTTCACTGGGGGCATTATTGGCACAAGAAGATCAACAAGAAAAGGAACGCGCCATATACTACATCAGTAGAACATTGAATGGCTATGAGCTCAACTATACATTCATTGAAAAGGCTTGTCTAATAGTGGTCTTTGCATCTCAGAAGTTCCGACATTACATGCTAGCACACACCATCAAGCTAGTTGCGAAAATTGATCCTCTCAAATATCTACTCAGTAAGGCCGCTCTTACAGGCCGATTGGCTAAATGGGTCATGATTCTCAGTGAATTCGACATCCAATACACAGAAAGACGAGCCATCAAAGGACAAGCAATTGCAGATCAGTTGGCCGAAGCACCGCTACTAGGCAAACAAACCATGGAGGTTGAATTTCCAAACAGGGATGTACTTGCTCTTTCTACTAAACAATGGACCCTATACTTTGACGGATCCTATAATCAACATGGTTCAGGTGCCGACATTCTGTTCATCACTCCTGAAGGACACACTATGCCAAAATCATACAGACTTATGTTTCCATGCACAAATAATGTGGTTGAATATGAAGCACTGGTCATAGGCATCAAAATGGTCGTAGAATGGAAAATCACAGAGTTAAAAGTCTATGGAGACTCACAACTGGTCATTAATCAAATCAATAACAACTATCAGACAAAAGACGACAAGCTACTACCCTACAAACGAATGGTGGATGACTTCAAACAATATTTTGTGCACATCACCTTCGAGCAAATACCAAGGTTGAACAACAAAGCAGCCGATGCAATGGCTACAATCGCTTCGCTACTACAAATTCCTGAGCAACAGAGTCGTTATGAGTTCTTGGTAGAGCAACTGTTCTCCCTCGCCTATGACCACTTTGAATCCCATGTTATCTATGCCTTGACTGGTTCAGATTCTCCGTTATATGGACCAATATACGACTACCTCAAGCATAATATCTTACCCATTGACCAATCCCGTAACCAAAAACGTAACTTTATCCGACAAGCTGCCCGTTATACCCTTACCGCTGATACTCTATATCATCGAGGTCTCGATGGTACTCTTCTTCGTTGTCTTGATCATAATGATTCTGATTTGGCTTTACACGAGCTTCATGAAGGTATTTGTGGCACACATTCAAGCGGCACTACTCTTGCTAAAAAGCTTCTAAGGATGGGATACTACTGGCCTACAATGGAGAAAGATTCATATCACTTTGCCAAGAAATGTCCTAAATGCCAAATCCATGGCAATCTAATACATGCACCAGCACAGGAACTGCAACC
Organism: Cryptomeria japonica; assembly: GCF_030272615.1. Lineage (NCBI taxonomy): Eukaryota > Viridiplantae > Streptophyta > Pinopsida > Cupressales > Cupressaceae > Cryptomeria > Cryptomeria japonica. The sequence continues at coordinate 678,901,411 of NC_081406.1, read as the reverse complement.
CTTTACAACATCATGGCCCTTTTGTCAGTGGGGACTGGACCTAGTTGGCAAAATTCATCCGTCCTCTTCAAATGGACACAAGTTCATTATAACAGCAACAGAGTACTTTACTAAATGGATAGAAGCAGTTCCCATGACCACGGTGATTGGGAAACAAATTGCCTCTTTTATCCTCAATTATCTGATCTGCAGATATGGTATTCCAAGTTCAATCATCATAGATAATGGACGGCCCTTCAAAAATCAAGATGTCCAAGAACTATGTGAAAAATTCAAAATCCAACATAGGTTCTCTACACCATATTACCCATAGGGAAATGGTCAAGCAGAAGCATCTAACAAGACAATACTGAAAATCTTCAAGAAAACAGTGAATGATGCAGGCAAAGATTGGCATGTACAACTCAATCCAGCACTTTGGGCATACAGGACCAACATCTGCACACCTACAGGAGCAACACCATACTCATTGGTATATGGATCCGAGGCTATTTTACCCCTGGAGGTAGAGATCCCATCTCTCAGAGTCTCTTTGAAAGGCTTAATCCCAGATGAAGAGTATCGAGTTAATCGTCTACAAGAACTTGAGCTATTAGATGAAAGATGCCAACATGCTTATACTCATCTCAAAGCATATCAGCAACGCATGTGCAGGAGCTACAATCACAAGGTCATTCCCCGCAACTTCAAGGTTGGTGACCTAGTCCTTAAAGAAAATCCAAGAAATCAGCAAGATCGAGAAAAGAAAGGGAAATTTGAACCTAACTGGTTGGGTCCCTATGTTATCATATCCGTTTATAGATCAGGTGCTTATCAGCTAACAAATTCTGAAGGAGATGTGCTCGACGACCCAACTAACAGTATTCATCTGAAAAGGTACTATACTTAAAGTAGCCTAGTGCACGGAAAAAGCCCAAAAACAAACAAAAAAAAATCAAAAAATCCGAAAAAAGCAAAAACAAAGTATAAAAAAACCAAAGGGTAAAAACCTGGTAAACAGGCACCCTTGTGAAAGAACGGCTCCTCTATCTATTTCCATACCATTTTATCCATACGACCACTATCGGCCATCGCCCGACACTTAACCAATATCTATTCAGGACATACTTAGCGTAGTCAATATCCTGATCTGTCTATATATATCCTCCTACCACTCATACACCATGGCTTGGAATCACTGTATGTATTCACATCGAGAGGCACACTCAGCAAGGGGCATGTAAATCGTATCAATATTGCAAACATTCAAGACATCAAGACTAAATGCAAAACTCACCAGCATGACATCCAACAAACAACTACGCTTCATTGCAAAAACAAAAACAAAAACAAAACACGCAAATATCAAGGATGAATGATTTTCTGAAGTACTGAATGTTGCACTATAGCATAAAATCTTAAACTAGTTTTGCATTTTGAACTTTGTGCATTATTGGATTCTCTTCCTTGTCTCAGTAAATGCTTCACAGCTAGAGATCGTGGGGAACTTCCAATATTTTCTTAGTCTTCTGTCTGGGAGGCGATCACTTGTACTGTGTGAATACATGCCTCGAGACGTGATACGTCCAATATCACTGAAGGCTTGATTCCACTTCACGCATACAAATGATCAAATCTTGTCTGTTTATGCAATACGCACTCAGGTCGTCCTGGTTCAATTATACCTTGACGTTTGTGCTATCTTGCAAAATCAAATATCTTGTAAATTTTTCTCAGGTCATTATGGTTCAATTGTACCATTATGCTTGTATAAATTTTCAACATATCCTAAACAAATCAATGCTCAGTGATGATATTTACAAAGAAAGCAAAAAAATGGTTATCTCGGATGGCAAATACAGAATGAGAGATGCTCCAAAAACAATTAGTTGCATATCATTTTACAATTAGTTGCATATCATTTTACAATTAGTGGCATATCATTTTACAATTAGTTGCACATCATTTTACAATTAGTTGCATCCAACATCATTCCATATCATTTAACATCATTTACATATCACGATACATTTAGCAGCATAAATAAAACATACATCTCATTTTCAAGATACATCTCACAGCATATAAAAGGCATACCTCCTGCATCATACATTTAAGCATTACATCATCACATAAAATAAATGCATCCATATCAACACATCACATGATCAAAAATGGTGTCGTATATATATATATATATATATATATATATATATATATATATATATATATATATATATATATATCTCAAAACTGATCAAAATGTCCAAAATGTGTCCAAACACTGTGTCCAGTACAACAAATAACAAACTGCTCAAAAATACAACAGAGACCCTGTCTCTCAAATATGACTATCTCCTGATGGAGATGGTCTCGCTCCAGATGCACCTGCCCCTGGATCTCCAGGAGGGTCCTGTCTCGCTCCAGATACACTCGCCCCTGGATCTCCAGGAGGGTCCTGCCTCACCGGCCCCATCACACCTCGGCTCTCAGATCGTGTCCCAGCAGTTCGAGATCGACTCGATCTCGACTGTGCAAAGCTCTCCACTCGTCGATCTCTGGGTACTGCAGCCTCATAATGCCGCCTATAATACTCTACCTCCTACACTCTCTGTGTCAGCTCTCTAAGGGTGTCTCTCAATGGACCACCCGCCGCTGCTCTCTGCACACTCGCCAAGGCCTCCTCCGCTCATCCTCGCCGCTCTATCTCAGTATCTCTCTCAGTGGTCAACTGAGAAATCTGCTGCTGATAGGTCAAAATCTGCGCCTGCAGCTGCTGAACAGTAATCTGCAAGGTCCGGATCTGTGCATCCTCCACATGACCTGGCACTAGAACCCGCAGCGGTACCTGTGCTGGAGGAACCCCTCCCACTCGCCCTGTCCTCGGTACTGGAGGTGGGAGTATATCTACCCTCCTCCTCTGTGCTGGTCTAACCATCTCCTCCTCACCCCCCACTGCAGCCAGCACCTCCATCACTCTCCCCTCTCTCCCGGCTCCGATAGCCAATCCTCCTCTCCCCCTCTCAATCCTCCCCTGCCGTACCGCACTCTCCACACCTCTACCTCCCCACCTCCCTCTAGCTCCTCTACCTCCTCCATCCTCTCCATCATCTCCATCATCTCCCACGTCTCCCTCCTCCCCATCCGAGTCAAACGCTGGCCTCATCTCCTCTGGATCTGAGATCCTCGCTACTGCCTGCACAACAAACAAACGGGCGAACTCATCTGTCATCTCGACATCCTGAATCTCTGGGGCATAGTCCCAGATCTGCCTAGCTATCCCCACAAACTCCTCCATGGCCACCGCACTGTCAATAGTCGGCCCCCAATCGGCCACATCCTGCTGCCTCCGTGCATACAGGCACGCTCCCTGAGGAATCCCCTGCTGGCATCCGAACTGTCGCAAAACTCGGGTCACCACAAACCGCTCAATAACGAACAGGGTCCTCCCAATCAGATATCGGGTCATAAAAACAAAGGGCATCTCTAGCCCATCCTCCGCCCATACCTCGCAACCTGTATACGGTCTCCAGGTGACCGTATCTATATCATCGAAAACCCTCCTCCAATGCTCTAGCTTGCCCAGCTTACGCTGGACAACTAAACCTCTATAACCATAGGCATATGCTGCACCTACGGGCCTGTCTCTATTTGCCAGTGGCCTCGCTGCTGGAATGTGCTCCCAGCACCATACCTGTAATAGGGTCACACCAGCTGACAAGCTACTATAACTGAGGTATACTACCTCGTGTAAACTCCTGTATAAGTGCGCTAGCATCGCTGACCCCCATGCAAACCTCCTGCCCTGCATCACCATCTCCTCCAAAACCAGTCCCCATCCCACCGAGAATCCCTTTGACCTGCGATCAGGACAAAGGAATCCCCCAATGAATCCTGCCAGTACAGATGGCAGCGGTGCATACCCCAAATCCAAAAACTCCTGCTAAGGGATCTCATACCCACAAACTGTGTCATCCTGAAAAATGCGGCGCAGTGCCTCTGTGCCGCCCTCCTCTAACTGCTCATAGGGAAGTAGTGCCCCTACTACAGGAATCCACAAAATCCGGTAGCAATCCTCCGGTGTCACTGTCATCTCTCATGTGGCAAAATGAAAGGTGTTCGTATCACTATGCCACCTCTCTGCCAACGTTGTCAAAAGCCTCCGGTTCACAGTGAACCGAGGCATATCTAGAAGTGAGGTCAATCCACATCTCTCTATGATATCCAAATCTGCCTGTGACAGTCTCGGTATCAACGTCCACGGTCTCGGGAATCTCTCCCTTGACTGTACAACTCCCAATCGCTCCTGTCAACAAACAAAACATATCCAATATCAGTTTCCACATCACAACAAAGATATCAAAATCAAACTTACATCAACAACATGAAACAAATTTGCTCATCTACATCAAGTTCAAAAACCTATCATTTCATATCAACTTGTAAAACAACTCAAGTTCTTAAAAACCATATCAAAACTTGTAAAACAACTCAAGTACCAAAATCACATAAACTTGTAAAACAACTCAAGTTTCCCACCCATATCAGCTTGTAAAACAACTCAAGTTTCTAACCCATATCGGCTTGTAATACAACTCAGGCTTCCCACACATTGAACTTGAAACAGAACACGCAACTACATCATTTTTGATCAAAACAACAAATTGATATCTATATATAACTTGAAAACTTGCAAATCAAAACAAGTTATACAAACACTCATATTGGGTAATTTCATCAAAACACGACAGGCAAACAAAACAATTTTTCAACTCGGGAAAAACTGCAAACTTTTTCAGATGTGCTAAAACAGAACTTCAATGCGCTAAATCACCCCCACGCGCTAGGCTATCTCTCCTACGCGCCAATTTACCTGTTCTATGCGCTAGACTCTGTCTACGCACTACTCTTGTCCTCCTTTGCGCTACCTAGCCTGTTCTATGCGCTAGACTCTGTCTACGCGCTAATCTATCACTCCTATGCGACCCTCTGCGGTCCCTATGCGCTAGGTTAGTCCTACGCGCTAAACGCCCTTCCCTATGCGAACCCCGACGGCTCCTATGCGCTAGGTCGAACCTATGCGCTACCCCATTGACGCGATGCGCTACCTAATACCTTACATGCGCTATTATCCATACACGCGCTAACCTAAAAGTTTTATGCGCTAACCTACAGTTTTCAGACGCAACCCCTAAATTTAAACTTGATGCGCTACTTCACACTTCGTATGTGCTACTGTTGACCTTAGACGTGCTAAAACGTAACACCTGAACTTTGAAATTCAAAAAATGACTAAAAACGACAAAACAAAAAATCAAAAAGGGGTCAAAAACGTTGACTTACTGGTGGTCCACGCGCTACAGGTCTCCGGTACCTCCGAACGCGCTCGAAACGGTGTCTGTGATAGGGAATCGACATTTTTTCTCCAGAGCAAATTCTCTTTCTTCAAAATCAACAAAACACAAATGAACCTAAATCAAGCCCTTTTCCCCTTTTATAGGAGGAAAATGAAATTAGGGTTAGCCATAGGGACCTGTAATATGGTCGCGGTCTCCCCTATACCAAAACAGTTGTAACTTATCAGGAGATGAATCAATCTGCACACTTTTTACATGCACGAAATCATACACATCATATGAACTTCGTCAAATTAAATAAAAAAATTTCAAAATTGATTTATCTCCCGAGGGGGCATCACACATCGAATCTGGGGCACGACTTGCAAATCAAAAGAGCGACACAGAAATTACATTTGATCATAAAATCACAAAAACACATCATTTTCTTTGAAATAACATGTACACACACGTCACTTCAAAGAGGGGCAAAATGTAGACGTATAAAAATGACCACATTCCTAAATGAATATTTTATGTTCATTTCTCTATTTAATTAAATCCAATTTAATTAAACTATCCACATTCCTCTATTTAATTAAATAAATTATTCAATTTATTTAAATTAAATTCACTATACCCATTTAATGAATAAATCATTTTATTCAATTAAATCCCCCTATCCACTTTTAATTAAATTCAAATTTAATTAAATAGTTATCCTAAATTGAATAAATCTAATTTATTTAATTTCTCCAAACTTCAACCAAATTGAATGAAATTATTTAATTCAATTAAATCCTATTATCCCTCCATCCACTTGTAAAATCCCAAACCCCTTTCTAATCCCTTCTAGAATCTTTTAAACACTTCTAATTAACCTAACCCTCCTCTAAATTTTGTCACATCCCTAAGCAAAGGGAAGTCACTTCTCAAAGCCTCAAAGTCTTTGATAACCATTAAAGGCTTTCAACCTTCAACCACTAAATGTCTTAAAATCTTTGAAAACCATTGAAGGCTTCCAACCTTCAACCACTTAATCCACAAAGTCTCCAATAACCATTAATGGTTAATTCAAACCCTCCCACATGGTTAAAACATTTGTTTTGACTCAACCTCTATCCAACCCAAGGGTCTCATCAGGCCATTAATGCTTTGACCATGATTATCTCTTAATCATTTGCACAAAGGTTTATCCTTGGATTAACTCTTAATCCAGTAGGTAAGCCTAACTTAGACTTGACCCTTAGCCTTTAGATAACCATGAGGTCTTCTCAGGCCTTTAATGCCTCCAACCTCTTCTCTCAACCCTATCTTATGTTGACACTTGTCACCATTTCATTGGTGCCAATTGTGCAAATGGATCCCCAACTTTCAAACTTGGCCCTTGATTAAACCTTTCAATCCTGACCATCCATTACCCTGTTTGTGCTATAAATAGAGCTCTCATTCCTCCATTCTTAACAATCATCTTTCAAATTTGAAGCATTATACTTATGCTCAAATACTTTCAAGCTTTTTCATCATCTTTATGCTCTTCTTTTAACCTCTTTTAGATCAAATATGCATGTTTAGATTACCTTCTTTATCATTTAGCTTGATCATAGACTAAATATAGTATGCTAGGATAGCATTCATACTAACCCTGTCATCTTATCATTTAGTTTATTGCATTTCTAGCATCATACATAGCTTAACATCTATTTCATACTAAATTTAGCAAAAGCATCTCTCGTTCTCATATTTGCCATCCCTAAACCATTTTGCTTAGTGATCTGAGAGCAAAAACGTTGGTTTGAGGGACATTGTGAGATAGAGAACCATGGGACCCTCCTCGGGAAGCTGAGTAACACTACGTTACTCCATAGCTTGCATCAAGAAGTCCTGTGTGTGTGTGTGGACCAGTATTTCATAATTTTCACATATTTAGTTTTATTCGCCCACTTTTCCCGCATACAATAAGTACCAAACCTATACTGAGAGAGGGGAGGGGGGGTGAATCAGTACAGTCACAAAAACTTTTCCTGAACCGGTTTGACTGCAAACACTGCAAATGTCTAACAGAGTAACACTAGTCTAAAACAAAGTGCAACTAGTAAAGCTAAGAATGAGTGTGACAAGCATTAACTGGTTAATCACTCAGTTTTCCACTTAACTTAATACTACACTTCCATTTCACCCTTATGCATGAATGGGTAATCAATCATCAGAAATATAATAACAGCTAGCTCAGCATGATTTACCTTCATACACAAATTACTTAAATCATCACATGAAAAATACTAAACATGACACATAGATTTTTCACGTGGAAACTCAACTGGGAAAAACCACGGTGGGGATGAATACCCACAAGCTGCTTTTGAACTCTTTAGAAGTCCACTCTGTTAGGAGCCTAGTCTGGTTAAAGACTGTTACAACAGGTTCTGCTAGGAACCGATCCTGTTAAAGATCATCCGGTTAAGGGATGGCTAAATACCCAGTTAAGGGTTAAACCTTGTTAGAGGATTTCAAGAACTCAATGAGTTTGAGTCACCCTGTTAAAGGATTTATAGCAAGCTGGTTAAAGCTACCCGGTTAAGGGATTTTTCAACTGTTGAAGTGGTTAAAGATCAATAGGTATTACAATGATCTAATAATAGCTCTCAATGCCTAATGCAGATCCGCTTAAGTTCCTTCCTTCTACACACACACTATGCAGGAATCAATCCTCTTATCTCATTTGGTCTAGCAAGAATCACGTATCTCTGCACTTAGATACACACACACAATTTGCCAACAACCTCAGTATGAAACACAACATCGACCTTAGAGGAAACAGGTAGGTCGGTAGCATAAACCCTAAATCCTAAACATTTAGGTTAAGCAATTTAGGCGGTTCAATCTTGGCCATTGAACACTTTGCATTTGAATACAACGGTCTTGAACAGATCTCAAAATATTCTCCATCATTTGTTCTTCACCGTTTCATGGAGGCGATAACCCATCACGCGTTCTCCACCATTTACAGGGACTTCACACATTCCCGAGGTAGATAGGATCAATCTCCTTCATGCTAGATCCTTCATGTGCACAAGGCTGACGTGGCAACTTGATCTGATCTTGATTACAATGCTAGCTCATCACACAATGTCATCAGTTGAATCACACAGGCTTGGAACACTTCAACCGGAAACCCTTAAGCTAAGACTACCAATCGGTAGTCATACCATATAGAAAACATTCCATATGGCGGTTCACATTCCATCATACCAGTTCACTTGGACAAACATACCGCTTCACCTATTGCTCATATACTGGTTTATACCGCTATACCGGTTCTCTTTGCCGGCTGCTTAGCTTCAATATACCTGTACACTCCTTTGCACATATACCGGTTCACCACATTATACTAGTTCACTCTCCTGTATGTTGACATCAATGACAACATAATATCATCATGTCGACATACTCTTCACAAATGCCAACAAAATCATCATTCTATCCTCTAGAGAATCATCTATTTGGATCCTTATAAGAGAGGGAAGGACTTGGTTCACCTCTTCGATATCCACCAAATTTTTTCCCACCTCCTTTGTCTCTACATAATCAAGTGAATAATTAACCAAGGGTTGAACACCACTTGGCTTCCTTAGAGCTTCTTTGGGTGAAGTAGCCTTTGTAATTCATATACTTTCTACCACTACTTGTTCAACTAAGTGTTTGACCTCCTTTTTTTGTATCTTTTCTAATAGACTCTTTATAAGCCATTTAAATCTACATCAATCGAGGTCAATTATTTATGCACTAATATCAAATGTCTAGTAGACTCTTTATAAGCCATTCAAATCTACGTCAATCGAGAAGTGGAAAATTTTTAGATCAACGTGAAAACAAAAATATTCATGATCTATTACTTATTTCTCACTAGGTAACTAAGGTTGAGATCCCATAGGAAAGGGCTTTAAGATATATTTTGAATGAGAAGGGGTCGCATGATTCAAGAAACAAATATTTTACATGATTACTTAGAATCTTTCCCTTAATAATAACAACCCCTACTTTAGTTTGAAGATTTGAGGGGTACATTTGGGGTGAGGCTAGAAATTGTTCCACCAATCTAATCTTTCTTTTGCCACTTGTCAATTAGCTAGAATTTTCTAATTTCTCTTATTTTTTATTATGTTGAAGGTGTTTCTTATTTGGAGTGGATGACCTCTCAAAACATATCTACGACTCTGCCAATGTCCATACCAATGCAAGACGATTAGAGAAATTTGGTTTGTTTATTTTTTTTCATCATTTTTAATCATAACCTGAGTGTTTTACCCCACAATCATTCGCCCTCACCAATTTTTTTCTCACTGCAGGCTTTTAACTGGCTCTATAGCACAATGAACAAAAATAGAGAGCATTTTTCCCAAACTAAACTTTTATGCTCTCTTTTTATTTAAAAATAAAAATTAAACTAGGTTAATAAAAATAGAATTAGGTTAATAAAAAATGAGTAAATAAATAAATAACAAATTTATATGCATTATCAATGGCACAACATGGCTATAACATTTTTTCCTTTACATATTAAATTTAAAATTACGTGTTAGTGAATTAGGTATATTATATATAATAGTATATCATTTATTATTTATATATATTAATATTATAAAAATAAATATTATTTTAAATATATGTTGATATGTCAATGGACCCTGGGTCTAATGGTGAAGTTGAAAGGTTCTTAATGAGCCCACCAAGGACCAAGTCATGTTGAGTGCAAGGCCTCGACATCATAAACAATGAGACCAAGATCGTGTTGATGTATCTATCAAGTAGTATATATGTATATTGTGTTATATTATGTTATTATATATAATATTTATATTTAAATATATAAATAAAATTATTTAATATATATAAATTTATGCATTATATAAGTATTAATTATATTTAAATTATTAATCAGTAATATAAGTTACAAAATGTTTATGGGGTCAAAGCATAACAAGAGGAGCATCTCTGGTACAAAGAGACCTAATATTCATGTTGTGCTACTTATCTTATTATCTATATTCTTAACAAATTTGGTTTGAAGTATAAAAAGGAAACTAAGAATGGTTATTGTTTCTTACAATGCTTACTTTAATCGGCACAATGGACAAATAAATAAAGACAAAATCGTATTATAGAATAATGATCAATATTACATTACTCTACTAAGTGAGTTTAGCAACCCATTTAGGAGGAAGAACATTACTATAAAGATTATAGAGAAGGAAAAACCATGTATAACTATGTAGGTTACTCAATTGTATTCAAGATCTCTTGTTTTATATTTTAGAACTGTTTATATCTCTCTAGATAATTATATATTAATTAATAACAATATAAAATTAATAATATACCTAGAATAATAATATATAATAATTATCTCACTATCTCTCTCACTCACTATATTAGAGATAGTAGTAATAAATATAGTAAACATAGGTGTGTGAGTGTAGAGAGAGAGAGAGAGAGATTACATTATATTAAATTTTACTATACTACAAGTAATAATTGATATATCACTTCTTGTACCTTAAACTTTCTATTTCTCCATCTCCCCTTCTCTCGTTGTCTCCCTATTTCCATCTCTATTTTTCCCCCTCCTTCTCTCTCTTCTTCTCTCCTATCTCTCCATCTAACTGTCTCTATATATTTATCTCTCTCCCTCTCACCCCTCTATCATTCCCAAGTTATATCTTTATCTCTATCTCCATCCCTCCCTCTTTCTATCCCTCTTTGTACCTCTCTCACCCTCTCTCCCTATCACTCCTTCCAATGATACACACCAATGTTTACCACTATAAATAACCAACCACACTCTCAAACTATCGATCAAAACACACCTATCCCCCCCTCTCTCTCCATCTCCATCTCTATCTTCATCTTTATTTCTATCTCCTTAGCTCTCCTTGCATCTCTCCCTCATTCTATATCTCTCTACTTATCTATCCTCTCTCTATTTATCTCCCTCTCGAGCTCCCTCCTCTATTTATTTCAATACATCTCTTTCCCTCTCTATCTCTATCTCTAGACATGTATCCTCTTCCTCTCTCTCTATCTTCCTCTATACCTCTATTTTCCTCTCCCCCTCTAACTCTAGACATATATCCTTCTCTCCATCCATCCACATTCCTCCCTCTCCCTCTTCTTATACCTCTATATGTATATCACTTTTCCTATCTATGTCTATCTCTCCATATTGCTTCTTCAATCTCTCCCTCTATCTCTATGTTCGTATTTCTCCATCTCTCTCTACACTTGTATCTCCCCTCCCCCCTCCACCTTCCCCCCCACACCCACAACTCCATCACCCCCCTCCTCCCCGCCCCCCCCCCCTCTCTCTCTCTCTATATATATATATCCCTCACTCTATCTCTCCCTCTATCTTTCTTTTCCCCTCTCTCTATTGTAAACATAATATGAGCCTATTTGCAATGGAGCCTAGTTATCTTCCTAATTCAAAGCTTTTGTTTTGGTTGTGTCTGGATCCCTATAAGTGGATTCATAGTTGATTTGAAGTTATCACTTCTCCATTGAGACATTTGTTCTGTTAGAGTAATCGGGTCTTTACTTGATTAATTAAACAATATTTGCTTAATTCTTTAAGTTCCCTATTATCTCTTTTTACACTTAAGCTAACTTTAGGTGCATAATAATTAATTCTTTTATTAATTATTATGTGCAAGCCTAGGTTTTCCTTTTTAGGGTTTCTTGACCTATTAGAGGTTGGATTCTTTTCCTTTGTATTATTCCATTATCACATTACACATTTTGTGAATAGTGAGCTCTCATATTTTTTAGCATATTTTCTATGTATTGCTTTTCTATTATTTGCTTCCTTGCTTCTCCTTGTAACAAGTTATTTAGCTTGCAGATATCTTTAGGCTCCTGTGGTGTTGTATTTCTCAACTCTCACATGGTATCAGAGCTTTAGACCTACAACTATTTGTTCTTATTTTGAGAATTTTTGCATTGGAAGCAGATCTGGGGTTTCATGAATTTTTTTTATGCACTTAGGGATAGACATTTTTTTTTAGCACTGTGGGCCTAAACAGACCTCACCATCATGCTCAGAAGGCCCAAAAACCCATATAGTCATATAAAACTTGACCATTTTTTGCTCCTGAGCCTCTGGGAGTATTTTTTTTCAAGTACTAGGTTGTACGACCTTGACATGCAATTCGAGAAAAAATATTTTTTGCCTTTTTACGACATGGAGGCTGATTTTTTGATTTTTTGAAAAAAAAAAATATTGAAAAAGGGAAAAAGGTTTTTTGAAAAATAAATAAAAAAGTTGTTTTGGGGGGTTTCCCCACGGTACGCAAGGTACCATGGGGCCCCCTGCCATGTTGCAGGCCGTCGTTGTCAGAGCAGACCCCGCCGGCCGCCGCTGGCCTCCGAAACCCTTCTCCTCGCCATAGCGCCCCGCCTTCCCGACCCCCATCGCCACAACACCCCGCTCGCCACCGGCCTATGGCCCCCGCTGCACTGCGCCGCCTGACGGAAACCCTGCGCAAGTCCGCTCGCCGCTGCACTGCGCCGCCTGACGGAAACCCTGCGCAAGTCCGCTCGCCGCTGCGCTGCACAAGCCCATCGGAAACCTTGCGCAAGCCCACCCGTCACCGGTAGCTCCACATGCCGACCACTACAGCGCCACCCACCGGCCACCACTGCGCCACCCGCCCGCCACCTCCGCCCAACCCTGCCCCTGTTGCACCTCCCTCTTGCCTTTTTAAGGGGGGGTTGGTTTTTTGGCCATAACTTGGTCAAATTGAATCATTTTTTTGAAAACAAATAGGCTTCAGAAAGCTAGTTTCGAAACGGACCTCAAGGTGTTGGAATGTTTTTCCAATTTTGTTGTTTGACTATGTTTGTTTTCCAGTCAAAGTGGGGTCTCCATTTTGCACTCCGAGAGCCATAGAATGAGAATCCGACCTCCATTTTTTGAAAACTTAATATCATTGGAAAGATTGTCTTGTGTACTTTCCAACCATATAATTTTTCTTTCCATATTCTGCTTTATGAATATTTTCTTTAGTTTTTTTCTTTTCAGCACTCTATGGATATCTTAGTTGTTTCAGGTCCAGGGATCTCTTCTCTGAGTAGGATGTCTCGGTTTTTTCTCTTCTTTTTCTTTCCAGTCTTCTTATCATTGTAGATTCTTTTATGCAAACACACTCAGAGAAAGTGCCATCTGCCTTTTTCCAGTGAGTGTTCCTTCCACGACATTAGCCTCATGTTGTGTGTTAAGTGAATGTTCCTTCCACGAAACTATGTATTGTCTCTGCGCCTTCGATGTTCCTGGTTCTTCGTCATCCAGTTCTTGTTGGCCATTCTTTTCAGTGTACTTGTCCCTCTCCCTCTTCAACATTATAGGGAGGTTTGTTCTGTTGGTTCTAATGCTTCCGTGGTTCGATTGATCAACTCTTTAGGCTTTGGTTTCTCATGCCATCTGTATCTTCGAGTTCAGTTGTTTGCCTTTGTTTGCCTTCTTAATCGAGTAGTGTCATTTGAGGGCACTCATACAGATTACAGTCTTCTCTACCTGGTCATGTTCTATTGCAGTGGAGGTTCTTCAGATCAACAATTATTCTTCGACAGTGTTTGCAGGTTCTTCATGCTTCAGTGATTCTTCTGATCTTCTCTTGTTCCTATCTTTTTGGAACATTCTTGTTTGGAGGCTTTTTCAGTCCTTCTTCTTTCTTTTCCATCTCTGTTTGGAGTAGAGTTTTTTTCCCACATGGTTTTCTCTATTTCTCTGGTTCATAGAGATTTGGTTATTTTTGGGTACCTGATCAGGCCTTGTTGTCGGGACCCATCTTTCCTACTTTCAGTAGTTGTTCTAGGTTTTAGCTTCTCCCTAAGTCTAGCTTAAGGGGGGTGTTAGAGTAATCGGGTCTTTACTTGATTAATTAAACAATATTTGTTTAATTCTTTAAGCTCCCTATTATCTTTTTTTACACTTAAGCTAACTTTAGGTGCATAATAATTAATTCTTTTATTAATTATTATGTGCAAGCCTAGGTTTTCCTTTTTAGGTTTCTTGACCTATTAGAGGTTGGATTATTTTCCTTTGTATTATTCTAGTTCATAGAGATTTGTTTGTTTTTGGGTACTTGATCAGGCCTTGTTGTCGGGACCCATATTTCCTGCTTTTAGTAGCTGTTCTAGGTTTTAGCTTCTCCCTAAGTCTAGCTTAAGGGGGGGTGTTAGAGTAATCGGGTCTTTACTTGATTAATTAAACAATATTTGTTTAATTCTTTAAGTTCCCTATTATCTCTTTTTACACTTAAGCTAACTTTAGGTGCATAATAATTAATTCTTTTATTAATTATTATGTGCAAGCCTAGGTTTTCCTTTTTAGGGTTTCTTGACCTATTAGAGGTTGGATTCTTTTCCTTTGTATTATTCCATTATCACATTACACATTTTGTGAATATTAAGCTCTCATCTTTTTGAGCATATTTTCTGTGTATTGCTTTTTTGTTATTTGCTTCCTTCCTTCTCCTTGTAACAGGTTATTCAGCTTGCAGAGATCTTTAGGATCCTGTGGTGTTGTATTTCTCAACTCTCACATGTTCCAAAAACAACACCACTCACTAAATTTCCTACCAATTGACTTCATGTACTACATAAATTTACATAAAAATTGACCAAAATTTTTCCTGATCGACCTTCCACATGTCTTCAGGATACCCATTGCACACCACGATAAAATTAATAATAATTATTATTAGTACTTGTCGTTAGGCTAGTACTATTGCAATCAATTGCACCCAACTTTCATTAACTTGTTATTATTCAATTGGTTTTCCACCAATTATATCTATGAATTATTTCTTTCCATAATTTTTTTAAAAAAAATTAATACTTAAGATGCTTGATTCAAATTATTTTCTTCAATCTAATTGGCTCAAATAATTTGCATCTTATTACCGAATTTCTTGGATCTACTTTTTGCATGAGTTTTTTAGGCAAATTTTTAGGTCACTAAAATGAGATTTAGTATGTTTTAATTTTTAGGTCATTAAAATATTTTTGATGCTAATTACTTAATCAATTTAGATTTAAAAGAAATAAATAGTCCACATTTAACATTTAATAAAGACTTCTTTCATCTTGAATATAATTTTAAAATATTTAATAAATTTAGAATATACTTTCACCTAATATTCATATTTGTTCATTCATTTGGTTCAATAACAATTATGTGTGTTCATAATTTGAATATATACATTTTGATGCATTTTAAATTATTCATAAATATTCTTTGTTAGACTCAAAGTTATTATCATTATATCAATGAGATGATGAAAATTAAATTGTATTTGCTCAATTTAGATTTAAAACAAAAAACAAGTGCTCTACATTTGATATTGTATGAGTTACTTTACTAAACACTCCTTTCATCTTTATTACAAGTTTAAAACATTAAATTAATTTAGAATATACTTTCACCTAATACTCATATATGATTTATTTGGTTCAGTAACTAGTAACTATTATAGAAGGGTAAGAACAAACTGATTTATTTGGTTCAGTAACTAGTAACTATTATAGAAGGGTAAGAACAAACTAACATATTAAATCAAATTATTGATTTGATAATAAATCTATTTTTTTTTATTTGATATTGTTTTAAGGTAACTATCATGACAAATAAATTTTGTCCATGAAAATATCTTGATGCTAATTAATTGATTATTAATTAATTGTGAAAATCTGGATAGTTATCATTACAAGGTAATGAATCTTTTACTTTTTAAGTAATTTGTAAATAGCTTTTAGTTGGTTAGGTTAGCATTATGCTCACCTAATTTAATACTATTAAATTTTGATAACATAACAAGATTAAAACAATAATAGAATAATAACATAATATAATATAAAACATTATTAATATAGTCATAAAAAATATAAAACACAAATATAATGTTTAAAATAAAAATATTTTAATAATTAAAGTATTAATATTGATGATAATATAATAAGTCAAGAATATAATATATTGGTAATTAGAATAATAAATAATAATAATCTAATAATTTTAACATTAATAATATAAAATTAATTTTTTTATAATACAAATAAAATATAAGATTAGATTATGCTTAAGATTGAAGATCATTTCATTGAATAAATATTAATGTAAGATAATACAAAATATAAATGTTTTAAAAAATAATACAATGAATATCGATGAAAAAATAATATAATAAATATTAATACAATGTAATATAAATAAAAATTGTTAAGATTCTTATCCAATTCTTAAGGGGAAAATTTTGGAGGATATGGGTACATGATAATATTACATATAGCTATGCAGTGGTCTTTTTCATAATGAATATTGGGGGATGTTTTATGGCACTCGGTATTCTGGACACTATAAGATATTGTTCTTTTCTCTGGGAGCTCTTTGAATCAACTTTATATAATAAAATATAGTAAGTGGCACTGCTTGTTATCGTTTCCGTCTCTTTTGCTACAGTAAATATTTAAATTTTCTTTATTACTATTTAAGTATAATTTATGATTTGTTTACTAATCACATTCTCAAATAAATATTAAATTTTAGAAGTGTTATAGTATTCTTAATTGAAAAAAATTAAATAGTTTACATAAATTTATACAATTAATAGCTTTACTAAGCCTCTCATTTATTTATTAGATTTATATGTACTACTTTGATTGAGTTTTGATTACCTATTCATTCATTATAATTAATACAATATAAATTATTAATATATTCTATTTGCTAACTATTTTTTCTATTAAGCATAAGGAGAACAAAAAAGTACAATAGAGTTCAAAAGGAAGTCCCTCAGGGAGGATTAACCTCCGACTGCCGCCAAAAAATCAGAGTAACAGAATAAACAGCTCAATACATAAAGGTACTTGATAACCAACTAGTGAAGAATATCATAGAAATCATCGACCCAGGCAGTCCAGCCTTGGGGGCCTTCCATCCAGATTATATTCTTATGCGCTTGAACCTGAGACAGCAAGGAGAGCTCTTCCATCCTGGGATTTGCATTTTTCCTGATTTCTTTCCTGAGCTTGTCACAAGCTTGGTCAAAGGCGTGAAGATCTTCCAGCGATCTCCGCCAAAGGTATCCATTTTTCAGCTCATAGTAGTAGAAGGACGCGTGACCAGTCTTGAGAAATCTTTCTAGCTTCTTTCTCTCTATCATCATGGTGACTTGAACCTGTAGAAAGATTTTAAAATATGTGAGTTCCCTGAAAAACTCAATAAGAGCCCTTGGCTTACCTTGGTACTTCTCTTCGTTCCTGCATTTCCATATCTGCCAAAGAATGTTAGAGGACAGTATATTCCAAAAAAGATTCGAATCTTTAGGAAGACCAGATATATAACCAGTAATCATGTCAAGAATGCTCACAGTAATAGGATAGATAACACCAAACATACTCCAAATTTCTTTAGCAAATAAACAATCGAAAAGAATATGTCTCCCAGTTTCTGGGAGTCTACAAATGCTACACAAGTCAGAATCAGAATTAAAGCTTTTAACAGGAAGCTTATCAAGCAGAACAAGCCATTTAAAACAGTTAATTTTTGGCTCAATAGGACTTCTCCATAAATATTGAAACAACTTATTCCACATCTTAGTATCAAAGGAAGAATACCAGACAGAGTTCACATGAACCCTAACTATTTGAAAAAAACATATTCAATTAATATTACAAATAGAGAGGATTATAGTTCAATTAGGATTAGATTTATAACTTAGTGTTAGAGTTTAATTAGGAGTAGGGTTCAATTAGGGTTAGGAATATGATTCAATTAGTGGTAAATTAAAGTTATAAAAGAAATTTTTGAGTTAGGATTAAATTATGGTTATAGTTTGAAACATGGTTAGGGTAAATATTTAATTAATTAGGGTAAGGATTGGTATAAAGTTAAATTAGAGTTAGAGTTAAGGATCAATTAGGCTAATAGGCAAAACTTTTGAGTTAGGGTTAGGGTTAAATTATGTTTAGGATTCAAAGAGGTTATGAATACAATTCAATTAAGATTAGAATTATAATTGGAATTAGAGACAAAACTTTTACTAGAATTAAAATAGGGTTAGGGTAAGGTTTAAGATTAGTATTCAATTTAGGTTAGGGATTATTACGCATTAAATTTAGGATTTAATTACATTTATAATTAACATTCAATTAGTATTATAGCTAGGGTTCAAATAAGATTACAATTTAATTAGGGTTAAGATTCAATTAAAGTTACGGTTACAAAATTATTAATCTCTTCTTTTTGTTAATTGTTTGCTAAAAAACATATTCAATTGCTATTACAAATCTAAAAGACAAATACTAAGTAACACTTATTTTATATTTATTTACTCTTTAAATAAATATTAATAATAATAAAATTAATGAGACCACCCACCTTTCTCAAGATGACTTGATTTTTTAAGCTTAAATTACACCTGAAACAAACTGATTTAATTTTTTTTTAAAGAAATCTCACCAGTGAAGACGCCCTTCATGGAAGCCCACCCTAAGAATTTAGCAATGCATTGGCGTCGCAGCAGTTAATGAGAGCGATTATATCGAACACCTCAAAGATGAAACAATCATCAGTTTTTCGTGGAATTCAACGTGAGAAAATAAGCTGTAGCACATCGAAACCCGTGCCTGATGGATTTACAACCCAAGACAAGAATGATACCATAAAAACTCTGTGCACACAGGGGCGATTGAAAGAGGCATTGGATTTGTTAACTAGGATGGAGTGGCAGGAGATACAATGCTCCACATATGCATGTATTTTGCAGGTGTGCGGCAAGAGTAAGGGCAACGACAGGCTCTCAGAGGTCAAGCTGGTGCACGCTCACATCATTCACACAGGACTCACTTCTCACAGATTTGTGGCCAACGGCCTCCTTAATGTCTATGCCAAACACAAACAAGGGAAAGGCAGTGTGGAGGATGCACGCAAAGTGTTTGACCAAATGATCGAGCGGGACATCTGCTCCTGGAGTGTAATTATTGCAGCCTATTCCAGACATGGTTCTGCCCAGGCCAAACAAGGTTTGGAATTGTTTGGAAAAATGCAGCGTTCCGGCTTTCAAGCCAATGAATTCACATTTGCTAGTGTGATTTCGGCGTGTGCCAAACTAACAGACTTGGCACAAGGCATGGAAGTTCATAAAGGCGTAGTCGTGTGCGGTTACGAGTCTGATGTCACTGTGGCGAATGCCTTGGTTGATATGTATGCAAAATGTGGGAATTTAGACGATGCGCGTAAAGTGTTCGACAGAATGTCACAGCGAAATGCAGTGTCCCAGACTGCCATGTTCACAGGATATGCGCAGAAGGGGTTTGTGGATGAGGCGCTGGGGTTGTTTTGGGATATGCCTGAACGAGACGTGGCATCCTGGACAGCCATGGTTGCTGGACTTGTGCAAAATGGACGGAGTGATGAGGCTTTAGAACTTTTTAGGGTAATGCCTGAACAAGATGTGGCTTCTTGGACAGTGATGATCGCAGGATTGGCACAGGACGGTCGGAGCGCAGAGGCTTTGGAGCTTTATAGAGAAATGCAAGCAGCATCAGACACACGGCCAGATGCGAAAACTTTCTCCAGTGTTCTTCCTGCATGTGCCAATTTGGCTGCATTGGAACAAGGTATGGAAATTCACGAAGAAATAATTAGATCTGGATTTCAGTCTGCTGTGTTTGTGGAGAGTGCCCTTGTTGATATGTATGCAAAATGTGGCAATTTGGAGAAAGCTCGTGAAGTTTTTGACAAAATGTCTGAAAGAGACGTGGTCGCGTGGACCACAATAATTGAAGGCTATGCAGGGCACGGCCTTGCCAAAGAGGCCATTAAGCTCTTCGAACAAATGCAACACCAATCGGGGATAATCCCCAACCGTGCCACCTTCGTTTCAATTTTGTCTGCCTGCTGCCGTGCTGGCTTAGTGAGTGAAGGCAAACGATACTTTGAGTGCATGAGTCGAGACTATAATGTCACACCTGAAATGCAGCACTATGCCTGCATTGTTGATCTTCTCGGACGTGCGGGACACCTTGATAAGGCAGAAGAGTTCATCAATAAAATGCCAATACGACCTGATGCAACTGTGTGGAGATCATTGCTTGCCGCCTGTAGAATTCACAACAATATAGATTTAGGAGAACGGGTTGCTGCCCATCTTTTTGAGTTAGAGCCCAAAAACGTTGGGCCTTATGTGCTGCTATCAAACATGTATGCAGTAGCTGAAAGGTGGGATGATGCTGAAAACATGAGGAAAATAATGAAAGAAGTGCGGATAGAAAGTAGGCCTGGATGGAGCTGGATTGAGGTCAATAAACAAGTGTATGCTTTCCTTGCTGGGGATCGATTGCATCCTCATACAGAAGATATATTTGCAGATTATGCATGACTAAGAACTTCTACGGTATGATGTGTAGGAGAACCAAGAAGCTGGTAGTTGCCTTTGGTCTTATCCACATTCTACAAGTAAAACCGTCTTGGGTATAAAAATATGTCGAGTGTATGGAGACTGCAATTCTGCTACAAATTTGTCTCCAAGATTATTGCACAAGACATCAGTGCTAATTAATACATTCTTTCAGGATGAACAAAGCTCTTGTAGGGATTGAAACAAGCGGTCCAAATGTTTTCATAAGAAGAAAGCCCATGTTTCCAAACTGTTCTGTATCGTCGACACAGGACTAGGTATTATAATATCTTCTTTGCCACAAAATCACAAATTACTATATCTTGAGATTTATTATGTTTCAAGGCTACACTCTGAGAATCACCGTAAGGAATTTAAATTTTATTTGAGAGCCATGAAACATGGATGTCTTTGCTAAGCTTAACATGTTTATGGGATACTTAATGGGATGATTGCCTGCCTCATTCATATTTCGCATGATTTAATATTCAAAGAATGAACTTCTAGATGTGCAATGATTGAGACTTGTATATTGTTTTCCTGGCATTTCTTCTTCATTTGTTGAGAAAATTTGATTGGTTCAATGTATTACAGGTATAAGATGGACTATTTTGACTTGGAAGATGGATTTCTAAGCAAGCATATATTGGCAGGAGATCCTGGTAATTTTGTTTTTTTATGATTTGTAATTTTCTCTTATTATATATTTTTTACAATGGGGTCTGTTTCTATTCATTTAAATCACCATTTTAGGACTCAAATATTATTGGCAGTAGAACCTCCTTACTTGTATGAGCTTGATGCAAAACGACACCATCTTTCTTTGCTATTGGCCTTCTTTTCCGGGTCATGTTATTTTGAATGCATAACTAGATGAGCATCTAATAGCTTTACTTTTGTAGTTGATTAATTAATGTAGTAGTTTTTGTGGGAAGCATGCTGGAAAACAAGTGGAATCAATCAGTGTTATCTTGGAGGAATTCATACTGCCCCTCAAGTAACTCAGTTTCTGGAACTAAAAATATACCCTATATACTGCTCTTGACAGCTTTGTAATGCACCGAAAAAGGTCTGATTGCCCACCATATGTTGCTTCATCCGCAAATTCATTCTTTCAAGTTACTCCAGTTTCATTCTATTGGGTTAAATCTAGCAAACCATTCTTGCTGCCATTTTAGCATACTACATTCTTTCATTTACAGTTTCAAGCTTCCACAGATGAGGTATTGAAACACCACTAATGCCAGCATGTAATTTCTTTCCATAGAACCTTGATTTAATTAAGTCAAATGCCACAATTCCATTACAGTATATTACACAATCTTCGAGCAGTATCGGTTGCTAGGAATGAAAAAAAAGACCTTCGCAATTGCTGACAAAAAGAATAAAATGATTAAAAATATCTTGCAAAGGGGTTAGAAAAAAAGAAGCTATAATGGATAATATAGTAGGCCATCACAATTCCCTGGCAGTTATCCAGCTTGAGCCATTTTTTTAAAACAATGGAAAACAGTTCTAACAATACAAGTTTATGTTACCTTCAAATTTTCTGCAAACCATAGTTCCATGGGGTTTGGGGAGGTTTCCTTGGGGGGATGGGGAAACGTGTTTCGGGGATGGGGATTAGTTTTAAAAATATGTATATGTATAACTGTATAAGGAATAAGTAAACACATTGCAATGAACTTTGAACAATGAGTTATAATTAGAAACTACAAAGATTGTGCTGGAGTATCTTAAAAGGATCTAACCCTAAAGATAGTAAAAGCTTTAATTAACTTACCCCTATCATTTCAGCTCAAGGTATAGAAATAATAGCATAAATCTATTTCGATTTTGTCGTCATGAAAAACATCTTTGTATGTGTAATGACCTCTCTAGATGATCTTTTATTTTTTAACAAGCATAAGAACCATGCAAACTAAAACAATGCCTATCTCTGCTATTAAGTACTGATAACGATTACAAGCTGATACAAATGTTGGTACAAGGCAGCACATTGAAAAGACACTTTCTAGATTAGTTCTAAGAGATTTCCACAATCCATCATATAATTATCAAGAGACACTTTCTAGATTGCCCAAATTGCATGAAACTAGCATCCAATAGAAAACAATAAATGAAAATACCTTCTAAAGGCTGCTGAAATGATCACTAGAGGTCTGGAATACACATTTTGGTTTAAATTACTGTATACAACAATGAAGGTCTGGTACAACTGGAAAATATGTTGCAGGTCTAAAACATCACCATTGTAGGTCTAAACAACCCCTTAAAGCCTCCTAAAACTCACTCTATGCAACCATGTTCACCCTCAAACGATGCCAAACAGCCTGAGATAGACTCAACCATACCAACCAGTATGAAAAAATTGCAAGTCCCCTCTAATATTGAGGGACGTCTGGGAGTCTTGGGGATGTTTGGTAGTCCCCTTTGGCGTTTTTAACACAAGAAACTTCTGGGAAATGTCCCCCTAGTGAGAAAATGTCTCGGAGATGGCGGAGGAAACTTGGTGGCGGTGGAGGGACGTTCTTTAGGAGTCCCCATCTCAGAAACACCTACATTTTCAGAGCGGATGCGTCCCCATGGAACACTGCTGCAAACAGACCTCGTATTTTGAGGGATTTGGAGCGTAAGTTTTGGACATCAAAGACTCATGATGTTTCATCTGGGTATAGGACCCTTGTATGGATCTGATGTAAATTTTGGGAGGAAAATTTATCCACATGTAAACTGTGAACTAGTGAAAATGATCAATGTTTAAATCCCTCAAATAGAATGATTTGTTATATTTTTTCATGTATTTTGTATTAAAATTGTTTCTAGTACAATTTTTTTTGGGGGGGAAAGTACATCAATTTCAGTAGTTATTTATTTTTTTATTTTGGCATTGATAAGTTGATGTGTTTTTTCCTTTTGACCTCCATTTCTCTGTAGTCCATTTTGGTTGGCACTTGGTATAAAACAAAATCTTTGGGTAGCGAATTAAAAGCTTGGGACATCAACAGTTTAGCAAATTTACATTGTCTTGCAAGTTTTGACAATAAAGATGTGCATTTTAGGTTTTTGGGACCTTTTTCTTCAATTTCTTCGAAATCTCTTGTCAGAGAAAGCTGCTGCCTGCTGCAGGTTTTCAGGATTGTGGACCAGCTCATAATGTTCTTTCATATGTTTTTGTTGCAGTTGAGTTTGAACAAGAAGAAATATAGTTTAAGACACCTAACCTCTTATACAACTAAGACTGGATTTTTAACAAAAAAAATTTAGAAAGCATATGGTTCAGTAGTCCCTTAAAGGGATCTCAACCAGATGTCCAAGAAGTTCTGATTTCATGGATTGCATGACTGCAGCTTAACAGTTGGCATGTGGAAAATGTGAAGAGTATTGTACATTAAAATTCAGGAAATTTGCATTTTCTTTCAGGTTTTAACAATAAAGATCTTGGT
The DNA here is from genome assembly GCF_030272615.1 of Cryptomeria japonica. NCBI lineage: Eukaryota > Viridiplantae > Streptophyta > Pinopsida > Cupressales > Cupressaceae > Cryptomeria > Cryptomeria japonica. Next base: position 678,877,195 of record NC_081406.1, on the reverse strand, counting down.
AAGTTAGTTGAGAAGGAGAAGTTGAAGAATGTATTTTTCCATGGTAAATAATAGTCATTTTAGTTCAGTGGGACTTTTTTTTCGTAGATTTCTATCAAATCTTGCAAGCTGGTGCAGGTTTCCATAGTCGTGGACCGGCTCATAATGTTCTTTCATATGCTTTTGTTGCGGTAAAGTGTCAATAAGATAAAAGACGGGGTATAAATATCATCTGCGATATAACTAGGACAGAACTTTAACAGAAAATAGACATCTAATGGAAAGCATGGGGTCTAATAGTCCCGTGTAGAGTAACCAACAAAAAATTCAAGGAGATCCGATTTCATGGATTGCAATGACTCTGGCTTAACGGTAAAAATTTGGAATAGATCAAGACTATTTCACTAAAGGCAACAAGGAACCATCTATAATTGTCCATCCACCTGATATCAAATTTGTAACATAAAGAAATTACTGCAGATTTTGAGGATGATATTGAAAAACTAGATATCGTAATTTCGTATGCTTTTATGACAATTTATGTACGCAAAATTGGGAGTATAATCTATTTACGAGGTGCCTCCGTGGAAATTGTCTTATGTGCTATGTATATATGATAAATAAAACCATCATAAAAAGTAAAAATATTACTTTAGTAGAAATTTGTCAAATTCAAATAAAAAATTAAAATTATTTAAGAAATTTACTTTGATAATATAGAGTTAGAGTCCATGCAAATAAATGTTTTAACATTATTTAAGAAATGTTATAATGGAAGTGATTATTAGTCATCTTGTACATTGAATCATTTTCTCCCACTCCTCACATTACAATGTTTTCCTTCCATATATTACATATTAAATTGTGTGAAAATAAACTTGTAAACCTTGTCACAATATAGCATGAAGAAAACATCATTACATACATGTTATGTATGATCATATTCTAGCATACATAATAGCATTAGGGGTGAGATCCACTATAATCACTATATATTAGTAGTGTTTATTATTCCTTGTCTTTTTTTTGTCAGGATGAAATGCTAGTTTGTTAGCCATATTTTTTAATTTTGGGAAGTTTTAAACTTCTCCATTCCAAACTTTTTGAATACCCTTAAAAAAAAAGTATGTGCTCCTTTTGGCAAGGGTTTGAGAAGAAGAAAATCAACCTAAGAAATCAATTCTCCCAAAATAGAGCTCTAGGGGCCAAGTTAACTTGGAACATCTTTTCAAAGGCAAACTTGAAGTGGGCCAAAATTTCTCAAAACAAATATTTGTTTTTGGACCTTTGAGAATTATTAAAGTTTCCAATCCTTTGATAGGCTCAAACATTTGTAATTTTCTACTCTTTTGTAGACATATAAGAACAAATCACATAATTTGGGAGATTAGAAATAATAAATTGACAAACTTTTGGGACGATTCATGGAATGGGACTTCCAAGTCATAGATATAATTCAAGATTTCTTTACTATTAAAACAATAATTGAAAGTGTCTTGGAAATCAATGGTAGCATATTGTTTTATGCCTACCTTTGTTGAGGGGGTAACAAAATGGGTATGGAAGGATTTGAATGTCTTGGGCTTCTTGAAGGAACAAGTGAATATGTTGGTGCAAGTATTGGAAAAAAGGAACAAGTGAATATATTGGGGCAAGTATTGGAAGAAAGGAAAGTTTTCAAAATAGAGGAACATGTTATTAAATGAATTTTCTTGAAATTAGGAGAATACTTGGCAAAATTAGGTTATATGGTGGATGAGAACGATAATTTGAATTATTATTTACCCACTCATCTATGTTGGAACAAGCAATGTTTACGTAGAGTAGGTGTCTTTACATGGGATGTGTTACAAAATAAAATCTTAACAATAAATAGGTTTCAGAAACTTGGGTATAATAGTCAATCCAAATGTATATAATGTAAGAACAATCCTAAAATTGTTAATCATTATCTTCTTTATTGCCCATTCTCAATAAATTGCTAGCAATGGTTGTGTGCTAGGCTAGGGTGGGCTAGTCCCTTCCAAACAATATTCTTAGTATACTTCAATCTTGGCCTATTCTAAAACCAGAATCTATTTTATCCATCTATAGTTGTATGTGAAATTTGGAAGGAGAGAAATAGAAAAATCTTTCAATCCAAAGAAATGAATGAGTTAGCCTTATGCAATTAATTGAAAATAGCTATTGTTGAAGTGGTTAACAGTCATCTTAACCCACTTAGAAAAACAAAAATTATTCTCCTTTTGGAATAATGAAATGACAAAAAATCAGTAAGGGCTCAAGGTTCTCTTCGTTTATGGGATTGGAACATCAATTCTCTAAACCCAAGAGTAGATGTCTGTAGACACCCAAATTCGTCCATAATTATCAAAATTTAATATTTAATTAATTATGTCTTGGCCTTCTTTTATTAATTATTTCCCCTTTTGTAATAAATCATATTAAATATTAATTAATTATTTCCCATTTCCTCAATTAATTAAATATTTTAATTATTTTCCCACTTATTCTATAATTTAATATTTAATTAATTATATCTTTTTTCCAAAGTAATTAATTAAATTAATTTACCCTTAGCCCCCATTTCTAAAACTCTTTCAAAGTCTATTAATTTATAATTAAATTACCTTTAATCCCCACTAACCCTCTTTTCTAATTTTAATTTCCTAAAAAATCTAGAGTTGTCATCACCTAACATGTGCCACCCCTCTTCACATGTACAAGTTTGGGCATTCTCCTAATAATCATTCACTCCTCTCCATAATCCCTTGAAGAATAAATGTCACCTTTTAGTCTGACTTTGTATGGAGCCACCTCCCTCTTATAAATAAATTCTATTTCAAATCTCCACCTCTTTCAAAAGTCAATCTTGCCTCTATTAGAATGCACACCAAATCCCTCCTCTTCTATTGGATCCAATTTCCATTACTTAGCCACCCTCTCCCATAAAACTTGCCTATGGCACTTGTCCTCTTGCTCTTGCTTGAGAGCACCAACCTTTGTGAGCCATTTATCTTGTGGCAAGATCTCAGTTGTCCATTCACCTCACCAAGAATCTATAACTTCAATCTCTCACCCTCCATTTCACATCAAGAATTGATGTACGCTTTCATGATGCTAATTTTCTATTTGTGAGCCTTCATCTTACCAGGGTTATGTCAAAATTTCTATTGAGCAAGCCACATTGAAATCATTTTATCAAGAGAGAATCCTTTGGGTGCACTTCATTGCAAGCCCAATCTAAGAAGTCAAGAGAGTTTTGAGGTAATAAGGTATTATGTATGCATTTATCTTTGTACCTTATCACTTTTATGTTGAAATTTAATGGAGCCTCACAAGAATCCAAGTGCTTTTAGTACAAGTTGTTTAATTCATGATAAGAATAGTAAATTGATTGGTGTTGCTTCCAAAAAACTAGAGGCCATATATAATGAGGTTCAATCCTAGGCTTTCATTCTTGGACTACAAATTTGTAAGCGATATGGATCTTGTGAATTATATCAAATAACATAAAAAAACCTAAAGATGGTTTGCAAATAATCAATAGACAATGTGGATAAAGATTTGGAGGGCAAACTTGAAATAAGTGTTGAATTTCGTTGAGGCAAAGTACACATTTATACAATAGGATTCATATCTGGATTCAACTACTTTGACCAACTACCTTCTAACAAATAACTAATTACTAGGAATTAAGTGCTTCCAAAGAGGAGATTAAATGAGATTCGTTTGTAATAATTAATACAATTATAAAAAAAATGGAAAATAAAAAAAATCAATAATATACTTCTAAGTGATTGGACTTGTTTGGATGCTTTCACGAACTTTACTATTAAACACATCTATAGATAGATTAATGGGGAGGTTGGCATATTGGCTAATGTTAGTATAGATGACTTCAAAATATTTGATTAGCAATAAGGAGGATACTTGAATAATAGTTAAACTAAATTTAGATTCATCTCCCCTACATACCACTTTTGAGTAAGGATGGAATTTACATTTATGGCAAAAAGATCTTGAAAGTTCAATTTGAAATTATGAATTGGATAGCTTCATATTCTAGTCCACAACCAAGAGTTCCTAAAATTAAATTCGGTATGATGTAAATGGAGCTTTCTCTCCTGCCTCAACTGACATCATAAATAAAACATGAAGTGTGCTTCTTGGAATTTGAAATTATTTATTTACAAGCAAGCTTTCTCTACAATTCTTGGTGAAGCTTTTTCTCGTTTTTAGGTCTCATCTCTCCCTTCTCATCAAAGGAAATAGTAGATACCTATGTGAGAATGGTTAGCAACCAAAGGAAAATAGCATTCATAGGTAGGATCTTTGAGATGCATCTTATAAGGGTTTTTAGAACCAAGAGTGGTATCTTATTATATGTAGTCACATAAGTGCTCAAGGAGGATTTTTTGACAACTAATCATAGATATTGAGTAAATTTGGGCATTGCTTTCATGTTTGTAGTTGTTTTTACATTATCTAGGGGAGAAACAAAATTAGGAAAATTACAACCACTAGTTAAAGATGTTTGGTTGGGAGACTTGGATGAGATTCTCTAGGTTGCCATCATTGGTTTTGGAATGCATTTATAGCTAGGATGATGCTCATCAGAAGTGGGGGAGTATCTAAATTGTAGGACACATACATGCATAAAAATGTATTTAGAATTCATAGAAGCCAAACGAATTTTCTGCATCAAATAATAGTGCTTCTAGTCTCCATTATTGATGTTCACTAAATTATTACATATTTATAGGATTTCCACATCCTCTATTATAGGAGGATGGTTATATCTCCATTAGCCACCCCTCTAAATATTTAACTTCAATACAAACAATTATTCATATAACCAATATATTAACCTACACATGATAATTTAACAAACCTAATTATTATACTAATTATAAGCAAGGCCCTCTCATTGTACATAATTTCATATTCAACTATTATTCAACCAATCAATCTTGCATTGTTGAAGCAATCTACTCATGCCATTTTCTCTCTTTTTGAAGTTATTTTAGTCTAGCAGCTAATCTTGGGGGTGTTGAGGAGTCACCATTAACTCCTACATGGTATCAAAGCTTCATTGCTATAGATTCCTTTGTAGATCAAAGGGACATCATCAGACTTGAAAAAAAAAGTTGGGTATAGATTGGGGTTTCAAGGACTTCATGATTGAATCTAGGGTGTCAAAGAAAGTAAGGTTTGCCTTTTGTTTTGATGTGGGAATGAATGGTTTGTTTGATGTACCTTTGGTATGAGAGGTTTACATTTATTGTTGTCATGTTTCATTTGATTGAATGCTAGATGTTGATATTATTTCAGTATGGGAATGGTGAAGGAGATCTTACATTACACAACTTGGTACATGTTAGTGTGGAACAAGTATATGGTTTGATTTGCAGGTTCTCTCTTATGTCGTGTTCTTCTTCTTGGATGTTTGTATTCACATGGTTGAGTGTGAAGAACTTGGGAGAGCTATGGAGATAGATGGTGAAAGTATTGCTGCATATTTGGTTGCAAGATTTGCATATCAGTTTATGTTTCCGTGACACTATGTAATAGAGGAGTTAGCCACATCTTCTATGTGAAATACTATAGATAGACTCGATATGCTTTCATCTTTTTTAGATTTGACATTACTCGTGAAGTGGGAGTTTGTGGATATATGTCTGATTATCCTATGTGATATTTAGTTTTGTTTATTACTAATGTGATGATGGTTTTGCATGTTTCATTGAATTTGGATATATGAGTTATGCAGTTGTGTGGGCCAATCACGTATCCAATTGTAGTGGGATGATTCAAATGTGGATTGTCTTTATCCATGATATTGTTTTGGTGGTGATAGAGGTTTTGTTAGTTGACCATGTTTGTTGTCATTTGTGCATTGGTATGTTGCTTTGAGATAGGAGGTTAGATAAACAGAGACTTGATTGTTGATTTAGAGTTGATATGTTGATGGCATGAAGTTTTATCTATGTTGGTATACCTTGGTTTAAGGTATGGTTAGCTTAGATGAAGTGTAATTTGTTGTGGTTGTTATTCCAGGTTGTATGAGTAAGGTAGTTACTAAGAGCCTTTGTTATCATTTGAATATAATCCAAGCATGCTCATGTAGAGATGGTGTATGTTTTTGTGACAATTGACATGTTCACCTTGGCATGTTCCTTTTTCTTCCATATGTGACATGTTGGAGGATGTGAGGATTTTTTTTATTGATGGTGGTTATCACGGTTTCTTTTGCAGGTGTCTTGTTGGAGCATGAGAGCATGGTGAAGATTCATATGGATATGGATGGCTAAGGGATGCTTTCCCCTTTTTATGATTCCTATGGGTGTCTTTACAATGTATGATGTCAAGTGGAAGAATGTTAGGATAAAGGTGCCATCTACCTTGTAAATCTTATGGCATGGTTCCAACATCCTTGGAAAGTGTCCTAAGGCACATAGGATGTATTAGAAAATTAATTTGTAATATTTAATTCTCACCATTATTTGTAATATATTCATAAGGGGTGATGGGTTCCACTAGTAGCTGTAAAAAATGGGTTGTGAAAACAATTATTTAATATTATTTTCCCCACTTATAGATGTCTAGAATAAGGTATTAATGGCTTAAGGAAGTGGAAAAGAGTGACCCATGGACTTCTCCAAGTGGGAACATGTAAGAGGCAACAAGTCTCTCTTAGTATCTGACCATTTATTACATTTAATGTAATGTTTATCTTGCAAGATGGGTGCCTAAGTTGGAGGGATTAGTATCTGACCATTTATTACATTTAATGTAATGTTTATCTTGCAAGATGGGTGCCTAAGTTGGAGGGAAAGTATTGGAAGCTAAAACAATGCCTTTTTGAGTTATGTGGAGGTATTACAAGGGTTGTGGCCATGAGGAATGAAGATGCTTCTTTGGGAACCTTTATTGGTGGTTTTGAAGCTCTTGTCGTTCTATAAATTTAGTCTTTAGGTGTAGATTTTATATATGTAATAGTTGAATGTAGATTTCTCTACTAGAACAAAGAATAAATGGGAAGCATAAGGAGGTTGTTCACATGTACATAGGTTCTGCTATGGTGGAGGCAAAGATGAGAATGGAAGCAATTATATTGTAATCACATTTATTGTTAATAATGCAAGTTTGTCCTTTGTTCTTGGTGGAGTTTTTTCCTACATGGGAGGCATAAGGAGCTTGCTCACATGTAAATAGGTGCTGCTATTGTGGAGGCAAAGACGAGAATGGAAGCAATTATATTGTAATCACATTTATTGTTAATAATGCAAGTTTGTCCTCTCTTCTTGGTGGAGTTTTTTTCCTGCAAAGGTTTCTCCACACAAATCTTGTGTTATGCGTGGATGTTATGATGTTGATTTATGCCTTATTGTTATTATCTTATGTTGATGTTAATCATTGTTTATTGTTGTTATAAGTTCACACAAGATAGGTTTATTAAGCATGATTTACAGGCTAATTTTTGGCATCATAAAGAAGAAGGATCTGATCTTGGTTTTCCACATTTAAGGTAACATAATTTTCAAATTTGCATGAGTTTCAAATTTTCATGTTGCGGCTATCCAAGCCTTGAATCCCATCCTTTGATTAGTTTGTTGGATAGATATTGATCTTCCGAATCTTAGGTATTAAACCTGTTTATTTCCGAACAAACACACACCCAACCATAACTTGCATTGTCTCATTTACTAGTGGTGCATCACTAACTCCTTTGTAGGCATCATATGTAATATAATCTACACATTCAAATGCAATGGATTTGCTAGAGGACATCTTGTATAGGAAATTTAGAGTGTTGTGCTTGTTATTCACAATATAAGTAGAGAGAAGGAGAGAGGTAGGAAAAGAGAGAGAGAGAGAGAGAGAGAGAGAGAGAGAGAGAGAGAGAGAGAGAGAGAGAGACGGGGACGGGACGGGACGGGGCGGATGTGTTGGGAAATAAGGTGTTGTGCGCCTTGAATAATAATGTTTTAATTGTAATATTTATTTATTATGTGTGTTTCCCATGGACATGTAATGTAATATTTATTCATTTGATGTTGCACATGGGTGTGTAACATGTAGAGATTCCTTGGGAGTATTCTCAAGGCCACTTGATGAGTTATATTGTAACATGGTATTATTATATTGTAATTATTTAATATTGGGGAAAGATATTTAAAAAGAGAAAACTTAGTACCCAATATTAAATGTGGGGTCAAGTGGTAGTTAGCACATGGTTTTACTTTACCACTAGTTGTTTTTGTGTGAGATTTTGTCTATATAAGCACGTACATGTTTAGTGGTTAAGGTTGGCTGATGGTTTTGGGCTATCATTGTATTGAGTCCTTTGAAGGATTGCATTTGTGAAACATGGCATGGGATGTGTGAATTCATGCTTAGGCACATGGGAACGCACAAGAGAGCTTGATGGTTCAAAGTTATTCATTGTAACTCTATGTTGTTTTATGGCTGATTAATATAATGGAGTATGGATGTTTTTGGACGCTGGGTTTTTCCCTCATAAGGGTTTACCCATGATATATTTTGTGTTATCTTGTGGCTTGTCTATTTTGATCTTTGCATTATGGTGATTCTGTATGCTTGTATGCACGCTTTTCTCTCATGGGTTATGTAGGAAATGAATTATTTGCATGTGGGTTTAAAGCATTATTTCTTAAGAGGATGGAGAGGGAGAGAGAGGCAAGATAGAGATGAATGGAGAGGGAAGGAGGGAGGGAGCTGTATGTAGAGAAATAGAGGTAGGGAGGAAAGGAGAGGTATGTAGAGAGAGAGGGAAAGGCGAGATAGAGATAAGTAGAGAGAGAGGTCTGTGGAGAAATAAAGCTAGGGAGAGAGTGATGGGGAGGTATGTAGAGAGAGAGAGAGAGAGAGAGAGAGAGAGAGAGAGAGAGAGAGAGAGTGTGGTAATTGTAAAGAGAGGGAGAGGGTAGATATAGAGTGGAGAGTAAAGGGTGAGAGAGAGAGGTACAAAGATAGGTCTAGAGCTAGGGGAGAGAAGAGACAGACATGTCTAGAGCTTCAGGAAGACAAAGAGAGAGAATTGTTATAGGAACCTTCTGATTAATGAAATTTGACAGTCTAAAATTTTATAAAATTTAGAGCTTGGGAGATAGAGGAGAGAATGGGATAGAGAGAGGAGGGGAGAGGGAGAGTGATTGGAGAGAAATAGGTCTAGAGATTGAGGGAGACAAATAGAGTGAGAGAATACTTGTATAATTGGGTTGGGGATATCCGCTAATACTTGAAATGGACTCCTCCATTTTGAAATGGTCTCCTCCCACCTCAATAAGTATCACACAAATACAATGATAGAAATTAGGGGAGAGTGGCCAATAGTTGGGTGGGATCCTATTGTGTTAAATACTTGGGGTTATATGATTTAGTCTTGCAATATTTATATTATATAGTATCAATAATTAGCTCACATAAAAATCAACAAATTACTGAATGTTTGTCAAGATAGACTCTTATTCGACATGAGAACTTATGAATTCCATATAAAAATAATAAATACATTCCTTAACAAGTGAACTTCATATAAAATATCATAGCTATTCAATATAAGTGTATAATTTATAAAATAAGATACTCAACCAAACAAGTAATTTATTTATAGAAAAATATTATTCATATGTACAACTATATTGGTGGTAATGTATATGCATTGGAAGACTTCATATTATATGTTTGTCCTATCACAAATATAAAAGGTAAACATAAAAAATACCTTTGTATAATCTTTTAAAGTTTAATATAAATTATATTTAGATAATAATGTGATTTTTCTATAACAATAAATAATAATTTTGTGTTCAATTTTTGGATCATTTGTGTTAGATATTAAGATTAGAGACAAAGATATATGATTACCAAAATGTATGTAACTATATTCTTAATCCAATAACAAAAAAGTATTAAGGTCATTTAAGTTGCATATAAGTTTTATTTCAAATAAGATTATGATATTGCTTGAACAAATGATATTTTTGTTCAACCATTATGAATTTCATGATTGCACAATAAATACCATGTATATTATCATAATATGTGAAAGGCTATTAAAAGGTTCTAAAATAATATAAGGTTGAATATAAATTATATTTTAAATAATAATGTAAATTTTTATAATATAAATAGTATTTTTTTGTTAGATATTAAAATTAGAGATAAGAATTTATAATTACCAAAGATATTGAGATCATTTAGATTGCATATAAGTTATATTTTAAATAAGAATGCGATAGGTATCATTCAAACAACAAATAATTTTTTTTATGTTAAATTATTAAAAAAATATGTGAAAGGCTATTAAAAGGTTCTAAAATAATACAAGGTTGAATATAAATTATATTTTAAATAATAATGTAAATTTTTATAATATAAATAGTATTTCTTTTTTAGATATTAAAATTAGAGATAATAATTTATAATTACCAAAGATATTGAGATCATTTAGATTGCATATAAGTTATATTTTAAATAAGAATGTGATAGGTATCATTCAAACAACAAATAATTTTTTTATGTTAAATTATTAAAAAAATTATAATCAAATTTATACAAATTTATGTTGATACTTCTCATTAGAAATGCTGATATGATGTAAATAATTAAATAGACTATATCATATTTTATTTTAATTCTTGTAAAATTTCATACCACCACCACATATTTCCAAAATCCCACACAACTATAGCCCCTCTTTGGGAAAGATTAGGTCCTATTATCCATAGGACCCCGTGACCCAAACAAATGAGTGAGTCTCGTCTCGACCATTCAGTGACTTTGGCACATAATATATATCAGGATAAGGAAATAAGCAAAACGGCAAGAACAGAAGCAGAAGCAGAAGCACTCCAATATGGCTGCTGCAATGGCAATACAATTGCCTCCTGGATTTAGTGGTATTAGCAGAGGAAGGGACACCAACATTCGCATGCCGCAGAAATTCTCGCTCATTCCCAAGGTATTAAACACCAATTCATAAGTACTCCTTTTTATATCGTAGCAAATCCTAAATGCCCTTTTCATACCTTAACGATGCGCTGTTTATATGTACACACGAACACATTTACCTTTGGTGGATTCTGCCTGTGTTATTTCTTAAATACCCTTGTTATATCGTAGCAAATTCTTAATACTTTTCGTACCTCAACAAAGCACTGTTTATATGGATATACGACCACATTTACTTTGGTGGATGGTTCCTGTGCTTTTGGGAGTTTCTCAGGGTTATTTGTTAACAGTTTACAGGGTTGGACATACGGTGTGCTCGTATTGGAGGAGTGGAAATCCCCAACAACAAAAGAATAGAGTATTCTCTGCAATATATTCATGGTATAGGGCGTACCACAGCCAGGCAGGTACTGCATGACTTGGGTATGGAGAACAAGGTCACTCGTGACCTCGCTGAGGAAGAGCTTACTAAAATTCGAGGCGAGGTCAACAAGTACATGATTGAAGGAGACCTGGTAATCTATTTTGAACTTAAAATGTTCAAATAGTTGCTTTTATGTTTATGGATTCAGTAAATTGCCTCGGTGGGGTAATTTTAGGCAGATATGCTATTAGGGGTGACTCTTTCCAAAAAATTACCAAGTGGGTATGTTACTTCATTTAATTTCAACACTTTATGTTGTCTTAAGATGATTTCAAATCTCAGGTCCATTATAAAATTTGATGCTTTTTCTTACAAAATGAAATGTGGTAGTAATTAACAACGCTTTTCTTGATAAACTGCATAGAAGGTATTGAAGTTTGTATCCCATGTTTTGAGTGAACTAAATGAGATAGCTCACTGGAAACATTGGAAGTGCTGGAGTTTCTATAACTTTATAGGTTTAACGGTGTAATGGTTTAGTATATATGTTTAAATTATATAAACTCGTTATTGTGTTTGTTGAATGATTATAACATTCGTCTGGAGATTAGAATAAGTTGAGAGATAAGAGCTTGATGATAGGGCTCTATTGAGAGAAATAGGATTACAGCAAACCAAGTTTTTATATAAATATTCTTGAACTTTGCATGGTTGACATGGATGTTTATTTGACAACATATGCTATTAGAGAATACTCTAATTTTGTGCAAGATATAAGTTATCTTGCCTAGAGAGTAGTGCAGGCTGAGAATAAACAAAATTATTGTCGAGTTTACATAAGATCAGAAAATACATAAAGAATTGTGGTGTTGTGAGGGAATTAAGACACTTCTATGATGTACTTAAAACACCCTAAAAACTTGTAGCAGTCTGAAGAAAGTGAAGCCCTTGTGAATGAGAGAGCTGTTTAAAATGAAGTATGTAGTAGACGGCGTTGGAAGAGATTAACCAGCATGGGCACAATATTTTTTTGCTAATAGAAGTAAACCTAAGTTACCAGTTTGGCTTCAGATTTGATGGTTGGGTCAAAAAAACTGGGGGTTGGTTCCCTTTGGGTTTGTCCGTACAAAAACATATAAAAATCAGAAATATATAGATTCTTGCAGCAGTAATTAAGTTCAAAATATACATCACCATATTAATAGTCAAATATTAGTCAAACTCAAATATCATGATATATCTTAAACTTTAAAAGTTATAAAATAATAATGGCAACCATCAACAATCAACCATCATTGATCAAATATCATCATCATCACCCATATTAGATGGTCTATGTTGCGGTAAATTAGAAGAACCACAAATAGTGCCTCCGGCAATAGCACTGGAACTACCACTACCACTAGCATTGGCACTAGCACTCTCATGCTCACTAGGCAACCTCAAGTGCAACAAAGTGGACAATGGAAGCATCCAAGTCAATACATAGTTCGATATACCACTTCTTTGTATTCACTTTGTTTGTGTGTAAGGAGCCACAAGTTTGAATGCATATACACCAAGTCCTCTGCCTTTTTTGAGTGTAGTCTATACTGCTTTATTGATTGGATGAAGAAGTATGTGCTTCAATTCCTTTTAGATGCAAATAAACTACCAACCTATTAAGACAAAATTAGAGAGTTAAGAGTTCCAAAACTTAAAAAATTCAAATATAAATAAAACTTACAAGAATTTTTCTTTTAATAAAACTTGAATAAAATTTTGATCGCAAGAGGTTGTAGGTGTGTGTATGTTTCATCATGGAAGTTTCACCAACTATGAGCATCGACCATATACTAGTCCCAAAGAGCATCAAGACTACAATCATTGGAGCATGCACAACCCATGAACTCAGCCCTCACTGCATCTTTGTGATGTCCCCATCAACTGCAGACAAAACTTGCAAAAGAATAGATAGTCCAAGTATGGTATTGGCCAAAGGGCGTGAATGGGATATCACAAATCTTACTCCTATACAATTGTTACAATATTCACATTAAACATCATCGATAATAATCAGTGATCCCGTTTAAGGACATATTGGATCTTATATGTAATCGTTGTGGAAGGAAGGTGCTATTTCATGGGTCGGGCACTTTAAGAATCACAGAGTCACTTCCTACTCAAACACCGTTTAGAACAATTCTCATGAACTGGCCAAAGAAGAGTATTGAAGTATTTCACGGAGATGAGAATGATCATTTAAAAGCATCGTTCGATTGTGAGTAGGGACTACGTTAGTAATGGATATAAAGATTGAGGCATCGATTTGCCTAACAAATCATAATTGACCATATGGCAAATAAATTAGCAAACCGACCCTAATTAAAGAAGACTAAGGTATTATTTACTACGTTGGGAATTATATGTTGACCAATCAGACTTATGTTTATATGTTAGAAAGAAACAAATAGTATACAAGGCAGCAACAATTGGGTATATAACAAAGCAGCACTTAATCATGAAAAAGATGGCAATAAAGCATAGAGTGTAATATTGTCATGTCCATTGGGAAGGAATGCCTCCTTTGGGACATTACAAATATTAATAAAGACATGTCCATTGGGAAGGAATGCCTCCTTTCATTGAATCGCAACCCTTCTTGAGTGACTTAAAGATATAAAAGACGATTAAGAAATGTAGAAGGGATTATTATGGAAGGGAGATAATTCTGGCACAATTATCAGTGAACAAATTGGATACAGCAGAGACAATCTTAACATTAATTACATTGCACTAAGTACAGAAATATAGGTCAAGACCCTCTCGCATACATCTAAGTGTTGAATCAAAAACCTCAATGATATCAGTACTGATATCATCATCTTATAAGTAATATCAATGGTGTATCGAATCTATCATTCTTACGCTGATTAGCATTGTTTATCATTATTTTTAAGTATTATTAGAGAATTTTGGTGGAAAGAAGTCTATTGCAATTGATCTTTGAAGTTATTGTCCCTATTTCCTATGTTTTAACATAAGGGGATGTCACAAGTGGTATCAGAGCAAACTTTCCTGCCATACTATGGACTATTAATTAATGCAGAGAAGGGGAAACAAGATGGGTGAACAGCTAAGCAATGATTTGAGAGCCTTTATGGAGCAAACAGCTCAAACCACCTAAGAACTGATTAAACAAAATGAGAGAACCAATCAACTTCTCCTTCAAGCTATACAATCAATCAGTAACAATCGGACTAGACCCCACCAGAGTAATGAAAGGGACACCAATTCCAACCATTCAGAAAATAATCATAATAATAATACTTACAATATGAGGCCAACAAGACCCTCATTCCTACCTAGAGAAGACTAGGGGGAAGAAGGAGAAGAAGCAAACGCACGACCTATGGATAATGTGGATGCAATCCTAGAAGCATATTCTAGACTTGACGCGGAATTAAAGGGGAATGTGTCTTTTAAAGATTATTGTGATTGCAAATTGAAGGCCATCCCTAACATGAAAAGAAAAAGACTTTCTGTCAAGGATCTTAAAGAAAGAATAAGTAAAATAACTCTCCCTACCTTTGATGGATCCGGAAAATTTTTGGCATGTTCATGGGTCCAAAAGCTAGATACTAACCTATCACTAAGCCCCATGATCGAGGAAAATGCAATTAAATCTGCAGTGTTGCACTTGATAGAAACTGCCTATGAATGGTGGCACTATGGTCTTATCACCCAAGGCCATCAATACATAACCACTTATGATGAGTTTATACAAAAGATCATCAAGAGATTTGACCAAAAACATCCACAATGGTATTTCAAAGAATTAACTCAACTTAAACAACAAGGGAAAGTAGAGGAGTTTGCCACTGACTTCCAAAAGTTGGTTGTCATGGTACCAAAAATATCTCAAGAGAGACTCACTTACCTCTTTGTGGAAGGATTCAAAGAATCAATCAGAAACATAGTAAGTGCCATGGAACCAACAAACCTGGAAGAAGCCATTCAAAAGGCCCTAAAATTTGACACCTCATCTTTAAAAGAAAGGTCTAAAAATCTTACATCTAAGTATTTCCATAAGGAGGACAAGCATGAGGGAATATTTCTTTCTCAAGCCACTCGAGAAGAACTTAGAAAGAAAAGACCATGCTTTAAATGTGAAGATCCATGGAAGCATGGGCATGTTTGTAATGAAGGACATCAAGAGGAAAAGTTGTGTTACAAGTGTAAAGATCCTTGGGAGGAGGGGCATGCTTGTAGCCAGAGTAAATGTAAGAATAAAAGCTTGTGCTATTGGTGCAAAGAAAATTGGGAGCCGGGACATAAGTGCGAAAGAAAAGGTGAAGGCCATCGTACAGAAGTTATACCCCATGAAGGGGAAAACCCCTGCAAGAAAACAATATATGATGAGGGTAATCTTAAATTCCTTCAATCAAAAGAGGATGAGACAACAAACAAATGGAGTTTTGTGGATGAACAGATTTAGTGATCATGAATACATACACCTAAGGAGCTCCAACAGCAATGAGTAAGAAAGGAAGAGAGAAAACTGTCTTAAAATTACACAATTGTGAAATGTATAAGAAATCCATGAAGAATCTATTGAGCAAATTGTCATGATAGTAATATACGGAAGTACAAGATGGGAGAATGGTGATGAGGTCCTCCTCTAGGTAACCCACCTCATGGTAATTGACCGATGGTCCCATGAGGCCAAGGGGGTGTAAGACGGAGTCCACCACTCTTGGACTTAGAGGGGAAGGATATTTAGGACACCCTAGTGTATCCTTCTTGACTCCATCATAATTGATTATTAACAAGGGGATAAGGATGGAAGTGATGAAGGGGAACGATGATAGGATACCTCACTAAGTAGCCCACCTCATGGTAGTTGACCGGTGGTCCCATGAGGCCAAGGGGGCTTTGGCTTTCACTCCGCTCTTTGGCCTAGGGTAGAGCTCTTGGACACCTCATCATTCCTCTTACTCCCATTTTCTTATGATTGAGCTCCTATAGGAAGTTGGGCAAGATCCTAGTCAAGTTAATTTATGATTAATTATCTTTCTTTAGAAATTTATATTATTAGTTCCAATGGTTTCCTAACTTAATGCAGGATTTCAAACAAGGTTTGACAACATGTGTATTTGTTGTACGCTTCGTGCTTGCATATATTCATACGTATATTTTAAGTACTTGTGTATACTCCGTGTTTGCATATATTCATGTGTATGCTTTGTGTTTTCATGTGTATGCTCCATGTTTGGTTCACACTTGATATAGGAATAACTAGAACGATCTAAACTACATTGGAGATCATAGATGTGTTTCATGCTTCTAATCCTCACCTTAATATATGTTTAGTTTACCCTCGCTTTGATTCAGAGATAAATCCAAGACATCGAGCGAACATTGGAGACAACCAAATGAAATGAGGAATACAAACTACTGAGGATTAGTCTAACGTCTCTCATTGCTTGTGGGCAAGCAATTTCAAGGAGGGGAGACTGTGATGCCCCCATCAACTGCAGACAAAACTTGCAAAAGAATAGATAGTCAATGGTATGGTATTGGCCGAAGGGGGTGAATGAGATATCACAAATCTTATTCCTAGACAATTGTTTCAATATTGACATTAAACATCACCAGTAATAATCAATGATCTCGATTAAGGACATATCGGATCTTTATATGTAATCGTTGTGGAAGGAAGGTGCTATTTCATGGGTTGGGCACTCTAAGAATCACAGAGTCGCTTCCTACTCAAACACCGTTTAGAAGGATTCTCATGAACGGGTCAAAGAAGAGTATTGAAGTATTTAACGGAGATGAGAATGATCATTTAAAAGCATCGTTCGATCGTGAGTAGGGACGATGTTAGTAATGGATATAAAGATTAAGGCATCGATTTGCCTCGTAATTGACCATATGGCAAATAAATTAGCAAACTGACCCTAATTAAAGAAGACTAAGGTATTATTTACTACATTGGGAATTATATGTTGACCAATCAGACTTATGTATATATGCTAGAAAGAAACAAATAGTATACAAGGCGGCAACAATTGGGTATATAACAAAGCAGCGCTTAATCATGAAAAAGATGGCAATAAAGCATAGAGTGTAATATTAATAAAGACATGTCCATTGGGAAGGAATGCCTTCTTTCATTGAATCACAACCCTTCTTGAGTGACTTAAAGATATAAAAGACGAATAAGAAATGTAGAAGGGATTATTATGGAAGGGAGATAATTCTGGCATGATTACCAGTGAACATATTGGATACAGCAGAGACAATCTTTACATTAATTACATTGCACTAAGTACAGATATATAGGTCAAGACCCTCTCGCATACATCTAAGTGTTGAATCAGAAACCTCAATGATATTTTGTACTGATATCATCATCTTATTAGTAATATCAACGGTGTATTGAATCTATCATTCTTATGCTGATTAGCATTGTTTATCATTGTTTTTAAGTACTATTAGAGATTTTTGGTGGAAAGAAGTCTATTGCAAAGTCTATTGCAATTGATCTTTGAAGTTATTGTCCCTATTTCCTAAGTTTTAACATAAGGGGACATCACAATCTCGCATGTCACAACCAATGAAGAGTCTGCGAAGTGTTGCCTTGTAACCTTGAGCAACTTAAGATCTCTATATGGGGCAACTCTTGTGACAACAGAAAGGAGCTGAGTACTAGAATATTTGGGACTCAATGCAAAGGCAAGAAGATGCAACAAAGTGGTCATCTTGTTTCATCTCTTTACAATGATTTCGTGTAGTTCTTTGAAGAATTTTTCTTTAGAATCTTGCTCTTTTGCATTTATGATGACTTTCATATTTTTAATTGTTGAGTTGATGCCATCAAGTAGCTCACTCAAACAAGGCCTGTCCATGTCAATATAATGGATCATGCTCAATATGGGTTCAATGAAATTGAGGAGACACTCAACACAATTCCACCAAATGTCATCTAGGATCATTTGCTTAATATTTGTTGCCTTTGTAGTGCTAAATTGCCTCCATGGACCAATTTTGGCTGATTTCCTTGTTAGAAAGTGCCTCATAAACCTTCACAAGTCATCTCAACACAATTGTGTTGGAGGTAAAACAGATCTCAGCAACCTTTTTGAAAATTAAAATTAAAATGTTTACTAAAGTGAAACATATTTATAATTTAACTTGCCTTCAGCAACTCTAATTTCGAGAATGTTCTAAATATGCCTTGTGATGTATGGTGGTTGGTGAGGAACATTTGGATCTCTGTGGCCTTAGCATATACTTGTTTGATCCAATAAATTTTGGTGCCAATTTTTTGTATCATTAGGTTGAGGGAGTGGACAGCACAAGGTGTCCAAAAATGTGGGAATAACAACACTCAATCAATAGCCCAGCAGCCCTACAATTTGTGGCATTGTTTGTTATAACTTGCACAACATTTTAGGGCACACTTCCTCAATGAATTGAAAAAGAATATTAGCAATAAATGGACCATCTTTCACCTCTCCTTCACAATCCATTGCTATCAAAAACATTGCCTCTTTAGGGGACACTGCAATAACATTAATCAATGGTGATTTTTTGCATCTTTCCATCCATCAGAAACGATGGACACTCCCATTTAGATCCACGAATCCCTTGTGGGCTTTAAGGATTCCTCTACAAATTTCACCTCTTTATCCAATAAGGTGCTACGTGCCTTTTTAAAACTTGGGCACTTCTACCCTTTTGGAGCCTCATTAATTGATTTCACCATTTTTTTACCAATATGGTGAGTGAACAACATTGAATGCCGATCCATTCACATAGACACATCTTGCTATGTCTTGATTGGCAATTTCTCTAGACTCTTTCTGAAATGCCTTTTTCAACAGTCCCTTTGATCTCTTATGTATAGAGATCGCAGGTTGTTCTTCGGTTATGGACAAAAATAGATGGCTCTTTGAGTTTTTGTAGGTTCAAAATTAGAGGGCAGTGGAGGGGGTTTCATCCCTTGAGATCCTTTCTTTAGCAAAGGATGATTAGATTTATGGCTTGATGCTTGGGTTTTTTTGCTTGCTTTTCAATATATGCCAAGACTAGCTCATCTACATGGCCTTTATCTTTTCTGCCTAGATAAAATTTGATTCCTAGTATAGGGATTTCGCACAAATGGACTTTCACTCAACTATATGAGCTCAAATATCTAACTGTACAATTACCTCAAATCCAAACATAACCTTCACCACCTAGAAGTTGTACCATTTCAACATATTTCCAAAAGGGGGAGAGTTTGGGTCTATTTTGAAGTGGGTTTGGTTCACAAAGCTAGAAATGGTTTCCATTGTAATACCTAAGATAATAAGTTCAATAAACAACACATTCAAAAAATTGAAACAAATGAAATTTGAAAATATTGTATATAAAAACAACTTAATAGTTAATTCATTTAAAAAAAATTTAAAAATAAGCATGTTTATAGATACCTAGAAGAATGAAAACAAACCAAAAATTTCAAAACAAAACTAGAGAGTTCATTTGTAAAAAAAACTTCAAAAAAAAAAAAAAACTTCAAAAAACCTACTTCTTTTGAAGAAATTTTCCTCTACTATCTCCTTGACAACAATGCTTGCAAATGTGTAGGAATAACACAACAACCAGCTTGGAGAGATCAACTACCAATCTTCAACTCTATCCATGCAATGGAAAACAAGGAAATAAGCTCAGCAATGGAGGAAAATATTTTTGTTTTTCATTCACAATATGAAAAATGAGTTTGGTATTGCCTTTTAGATGTTTTCTATGTCATATTTTAGGGTTAGGGAGGCGAATAGACCTTTTTGGAGTAAAAAATAAGTTAACAAAAATTAGAAAATCGGCAAATTTGGTGGAATGGCATGGCGAGTGAATGGACAAAATACATCCTGGGTTTGCCTGGGTCCATTTAGGTCAGACTCATAGTCTGTGGGCAGAACCCTGTCCAAACCCACAGTGGACCGGACCAGACCGTGAATTGGGTTTGAACTGTACCGGACCCAGTGACTCCCAGCAGTGAACCAGTAACACGGAAGTAAACCTTGCCTTTCACAACAACAACAAAAATGTTGTGCTGAATTTGATATTTGCGGATTAATTGGCTGTAGATCAAGTTAATTCAGTAACTTTTTTTCCATTGTGCATTATCTGACAAAAAAATTTCAGCATATGCAACACATCATTGTTAAGCATCCAAAAACCAGCTCCTATAAAAGGTTAGGTTTAATAATTTTTCTGTTGTTCATTAATGTATTTTTGTAGAGGTCATCTTTCTGAGTCCATTGTAAATGAGATGCATTTTCAAAGTAATCAGCATCCTTATGAACCTTTATGTTGAAGGAGGGAATTTTTCCATGCAGAAGACAAGTGCCAATAACTTGTTTGATGGCCAGGATTTCCACATGTGGCAAGTTAAGCTACAGCTTGCCTAATCAAAAAATATCAATGAGATTTTGTTGGTGGAAAGACACTAAAATTGCAGAATGCTGGCAAGACTACAAAGTAGACCATGAAATATCAAAAAGATATGAGTGTAATTGGTTTGGGGTTGTCTGATGTATATTTGCATCAAATAGATCCTCCAAAATTTTCCAAGATAAATTCCATCACATAGACCTGTCAAAGACTCAAAGTCTTCTAAGGTAGATTGGGATTGTCTTTAGTAGTATGTTCGGATCACAAGCTACTGGTGCAAAGATGAATTTGAAGCAGAGATTGTTTAAGACAACATTGTTTAACCGTCAACATGCAAGTAATTTTTGTTCTTGAAAAATTAATTAGCTGGAATAAAAGCTATAGTAGATGATTATGCTTAAGGAGCAAGTCTAATCCAATTTGGGAAAACAAAATCTCATCCTTGATCGATGAAGAGATTCGAGCTAAGAATAATGACTTGTTTAAAGAAGAAATTATGGTGGTTGTAAAAAACAAGCTTAAAATTCTTTATTCTCAAGTACAAGATAGACATCAAAGAATAGGTTTGCGTGATTCTACTGCAAGCAACAGGGTTATATATTGAACTCTCTACAAAGAGCAATGACTAGATAGATGGATAGTTAAAAGACAAGGCTTTGCTCATTGGTGATAACAACAATGAAGGTTATGATTATGTTGCATGTGATTAATACCTTCCCCATGAGCATGGTGAGGATGCATATGTTTATTGAACTGAACTATTGATTTGTCCTTCTGAATAGAATTCATTGTTGTTTAATGAGACCTAGCTTCCATTGATGGTGAAACTTTTGTAGTGGTTCAGTGAGGCCAATTTCCACTGAGGTAGCATAGCAAGGCTCACTCTCACTTATGTTGTTTTGGCGAATAGTTTAGTGTGTCCTTGTTTGCACATAATGTTTTGTTGTGATATGTTGTGTGAGCCCCTATTCACCCAATTGTGTGTATGTAGGACTATAGGGTGTGTCTCAATTCATGTCTTCTTGGGGAACTGATGAGTGCATCCTTGATTATCATTTGATTGTATCTATGTTGGACTTTTTGTTTGTCCCAATCCCCATGCATCTTTGGACTGTGTTGTAATAAGGAGAAAGTGTTGAAATATTTATTACAACATATGTTAACAGTGTAATGTTTTGGTATATAAGTGGATAGAGCACACAACCTAGATATTTCCAAATATATAATTTGGAATTGGGACCCATGAAAAACATCCAACAGTAGTATTGTAGCTCGTCTTTTTAATGTATGATAGTAATCAGTGAGTATAAGATGAATGTAGTTTCAGAGTTCTTGTAATTTTCCCTTACTCCATCAGATTTCGTCAAAGTGATTTTACCTCTGTATCTAGGTGGAGCATAGTAGCATTATTTGGAATTGGGATAGACTTGGCAAACCAGAAATATAGATAGAATTCAATTACTTTGGAAAAAACTTGAGAAACTATAAAATGCTGAAATATGATAAAAATAGGGGGATATTGTTATATTTGTTATTTCAAACCAAATGAAGGGAAAAAATGTTGTTTATCTATCTTGCCAACCTAAAACAATTTTTTATATTTTTCTGCTTCTTAAAACTAGAGCAAAGGTATTTTTGCGGCAGCCCCCAACGGTGTCAAGGGGCAGCACCCTAGGCACATTTCATATTGTGATATAGGCAGGATTGAGGGGTACTACCCCATCATCAAGCCCAAATTATAGCCTCCAAGGTAACGGGGACCTTCATGGCACATACCATTTTTTATAATTTATTAGCTTTTAACGATGCTTAAAACCCTTCAAAAGATACAGGCATTGAGGCCATAGGTGCAGCAATTCAAGTTTAACAATCATGATTAATGAGTTCTCAAAATTTGTGACCACCTTTTGAAATACAAGTACAAATATTTAGAGTGCACCTGTGCTTGAGAAAACAAATCTTAATCTGCAGTGTTAAAAGAGGGGAGATTTAAAAAATAATTGTTTATAAACTATAAAGAAAAATCAATTATTTTACAATTTTTGAATGACTTCTTGAAAATTGTACGCAAGTTTTCAAATACAAGTTCAAATCTTTGGAGTGCACTTGTGCTTGACAAAATCCAAATTTTAATCTGGAATGTAAAAAAGAGCAGAAATTGGCTAGCATTAGAAAGGGCATTTTCCATAAGTTGGATATCTTGAAGGCTTATGACAAAGTTAATTGGAATTTTCTCGGATAGAATTTGAAGGAATTTGGGTTTAGCTATGATTGGAGAGCTTGGTTTAAAAGATGCTACTCTTTAATAAGCTTTTTGTCCTATCAATGACTGTCAAATGTCACTATCGAGCTTCATGGAAACTCCCTTTCTCCCTACTTATTCATATCATGGTGGAATCATTAGGTAGGCGAACTGGTGTCCTCAAGGAAAGAGGAGTTCTTAAAGGATTGCGGGCTTTATCAATGGGAAAAGACTTCTCATCATCAATTGTGGATGACAAAATGCTCTTTGCATCTCTATTGATAAAAGAATGCCAAATTATTAAAGACCTATTCAGAGATTATGAACAGGTTTCAGGTCAGAAATTTACTAAGGAGAAATATTAAGTTTTTTGTATGAACTTGAAGGATCAGGAACAAGACTTTATTTGTAGATATTTGTCCTTCAAGAGAGGACCCTTTCTTGATACCTACCTCAGATTTCCTCCATTTGGAGGTTGGAACAAGAAGCATCTTTGTACTCTGATCCTGGACTGGCTTAGTCAGACTACGAGATGGAAAGGAAGATGGCTAAGGGTAGTGCTTCTAAAAGCAGCTATCTAGATCATTCTTATATATAGTTCTCCCTCTTGTTAGCTCCCAAAAGGATCGTCTCTAATATTACCACTACCATGAGGAATTTCCTTTGGAAAGGCACTGGAGTTCATTCCAAATATCCCCTTGTTGTGTGGAAGGAAGTTTATAAAGCTAAAAATGTTGGTGGTCTAGGTATCAAGCATACCCTTATGTTCAATCAAGCCCTTCTATCAAAACTTGTTTGGAAATTTATCTCTGATATAGAGACTTAGAGTTCATTCCAAATATCTCCTTGTTGCGTGGAAGGAGGTTTGTAAAGCTAAAAATGTTGGTAGTCTAGGTATCAAGGATACCCTTATGTTCAATCAAGCCCTTCTAGCAAAACTTGTTTGGAAATTTATCTCTGATATAGAGAATTAGTGTGGAAGAGAAATACTTGTTTGGTGACAATCTGATCCTCTTTATCGAGAATAATGATGTTCCTAAAGGATTGGCCATATGGGAGAGCATAAAAGAGGTCAAGCATGTCATATGCAGGTTCAACCTCTCTACCATTCAAAATGGCAGAAATATTGCCTTTTGGGAAGACACAAGGATTGTTGAAAAACCATTCGAGTATCCTTATCTTTACCCTTTAATGACAATGTCAAGGACTTCTAGGATGAGGTGGTGGAACTAGAGAGTACTTTTAGGAGATGACAACCTTTTCCCCCTCTTGAGGGTGCCTTGTGAAAAGTTAGGAAAGGAACGTTTCATTATTTTCCACAATATTAGGCATATTTGGAGTCAGGAGGCAGATGGTTTGGGATTTGACATGCACAGTTCAGGTTTTTATTTAATCAAAGATGGGTGCAACAAACTTTCTCAAATAGTCTATCAAAGCTGGATTAAGATTTGGTTGTCTTTCTTTGGATTCCCTATCATTCTCGAATGCTTACTCGGAATTAATTGCAAAAATGAGGCTTCTCTAGACCTAGTGAATGCCTTTTGTGCTTATGTCATGAGGAAGAGGGTGCTCACTTCACCTGTCATTGTGACTTTGTAAAAGACAATTGGAGTAGAGCTAAACTATCGATAGTTTTCATATTAAATGGGTTTTCCAATCTCCCTTAAAGATGTATTTGATGGTTTAGCAAAGTCTGGTGGCTCTGAATAATCTTCAAATTCTTTGGATTATGGTCCCCAGTTTTATTATTTTTAAAGTATGGTTAGAAAGGAAAAGGAGGATCTTTAACAATATGAGTAAATCCAAGGATCAAATTTGGAGGAAGATTAGAGAAGCATGTTTCAACAACTTGAATATTTTGCTACTTTCAAAATCTAAATAGTTGGATCCTATGGAAATGGCTATCTTGAGAAACTGGTCAGAGGTGGGAAATTTGGCTGATGTCTCTCAACCTATATATGGAAGGGGACTGTAGAAGAAGTATTATGAACGATCAGATGAACAGTTTGAATGAGATTGTTACCAATACAAGAGACCGTGAAGAGATGAGGCATTATCTTTGGACACTATTTTCAACACTAGAATTCTAGCACCAAAAATACGTGCTCAGCTTCGTACTATTGAAGAATGTTCAGCTATAGGTGCGAACATCCCGAACATTAAAGAGGAGGATGACTCCAATAGCAATTCCTAAGTTTCTCCTAGTGATATAGTTGTACGTTTTCTCCTGGTCATCTTGTCTCCTTGTAACTAGCCTCTAGCCTCTTTGCAATATGAATAAAAAATTTAATTTTATCAAAAGAAGTAGAAAAGAACAAAAATTTAAAAGACTTGTTTATCCAAAAGCAAATCATGATTTATTTGAGTGCAATTTTTTAATAAACTGTGATTTATTCACAAGTAAATCACTAATTTATTGGCATTGGGAAACATCTCCACGAACAATAAAATGTTAACCTGAAGTCATCCTAACTGAAAGTAACTTTAGTTCTAACTAACTGACCACTCACCCTCCTTATCCCAGTCCACTACAATTCTAACTGACTAATAGTTATGAAAACAATACCAAACTAAATCATCGGTCAATTGGAAGACACGTAGATACAACCACCTTATTCTAAACACAAGCATTCCTAATTGAAAACTAAAATTACTACATACTTTCTACTCCTACATTGCCAAAAGATAAACCTACCTATTGGTTGAAAAGAGGACGTGACAAACCCTCCTTTCCTGAATTTGCTTGCCTTAAAGCAAGACAAAGCTAAGATATCACCCAACTCCCTCTGGTGACAGATGACCTATGAGTGATACCTCATCCTCCACTCTTTCATTATCAATATCATCATTATCCACACTTTGTACTGCCATGCATAACTCAAGCTCTCCATTTTCATCAGAATACACTGCAATCAAATGTGTTTATCCCTTTCCCAAGCTCCCATGTGCTAGGTCCCATGGCTTCTTATCACAAACATCTTCCATGTCAAGCTCTAACTTCAAATAACTACTTCTTTTATCTACTTGCTTGTAGTTACCATCATTGTCTGCATTCAAATGTTTAGAAAACATCCAATAAGGGACAATATCCAGTACACCTGCATAGATTGCCATCAGTTTGGGCTTCAACTTCGTGAAATTGTGGATATTCGGGTGCTCTAGAAAGAGCTACAAGTGTACCCTTGCTAGTGCTGGTATTCTCCTCCGTCAACTACTCAGGTTTGTGCTCAACAATTTGCTCCTCTGCTACCTGCCGCTGTTCTAATTCATTGTTTTCATAACCAATCTCCTCATCATTTTGGTCAAAGTGGTTGAAAATCCTCTGCAAGAAAGTAAATCTTGATAGTTCAGTACCACTGACTGATTTGAATGAGGTGTTCTGGTTTGCTGCTGAAAATGGGGATTCCCTTTGTGCATCATTATCTGGAGGCATAGTGACATGATTTGGTCCAGGCATTTGCATACTCTGGGCAAAGAGATTAATGAGTTGTTGCTGACCATCCTTGAAGGATCTCATCAAGTTGAAGAATTCTTGCTCTATCCTCATGTGCGATTTTTTGCTCTCCTCCGTCAGTCACTGTCATGCAATATTGGTATCTGATTTTGTTTTGTTCTATTCCCTTTCACAGGCTGGCAAGATCACAGCTTTAATACCACTGTAAAAGCTCAAACTAAAAACATACAAAATAACAAATCCACAAATATTATAGCAAACAATACTTATTTTTTATATTTCCTCAAAACAGTTCATAAGCATATAGATATTCATCAAACCAATACGCCTTACTAAACACACCCACATGCAGAACTAGGCACTACTCACATTCTAGATGTCAGTTTGAGTGTGTATTTGCTGCTTAAGGGTTTCCATCCTCAAGAAGCCTAATCTCTGCACCTGAAGGATTTTGTCTCCAAGCAACATTTGCTGAAACACGAAAAAGAAATGACTTTGTTTTATCAAATTTCAAGTGTATTCCATCTATTTAATTCTGCTTCTTAATGGATGGCAGTTGACTAAAATGTTCCTCCCTAAATTGACAATAGTTAATTGGCAAGGCTATTCCTAATTTAACTGATCCTGACTGAAAGAAACTTCAGTTCTAACTAACTGACCACACACCTTCCTTTTTCCTGTCCACCACTGTGCTGACTAACAGGTACGGACAGGATGAAATCAACTCAAAATGCAGCCGCTCTAACTGAAAGCCTCAGTCACTGCTCAGTTGGAAGACACCCTGATACAGCCGCCTTATTCCAAACACAAACATTCCTAACTGAAAGCTGAAAGTAACTACATATTTGCCACTATTACGCTCCCAAAAGACAAACCTAGCTACGGATAAAAAAGGAGACATATTGCCATCCAGATTTATTTGCAATTTTTTAATTTCATCGATTTAATTACCAGTCTATTGGGCATTGGGAAATGTGCGCATGAAGAGGGAACAAAGTTGGCGATCCACTTCAAATCAGATTGCCATCTTTCCTGTACACCGATTGACATGCTTTTTTCCGGATTTCTGTCTCTATGATCTGGAGTTCAGGATTTTTCTGGAATTGGTACAAGGCTATAGATGGTTCCTATGTTTTTGGCAAGTGTAATGCAGTCTCACTAGTTTAGTTATAGGGCAAATCCTCTTGTTAGAAATACAATGCTAGGCTATTAATCTTTTACTGTTTCCATGCTTGGAATGATTAGTTATACAATTAGGCGGGATTCTCGAGTCACCAGGATCAAACCAGTTTATGTCACCTGCTGGAGAAGTTCTCAGCATCCAAGCTTCAAAAAACATGAGCCCTATTTCTGTGCTGATTTCAGCATATTGGTACATTTTTAAAAATTTATTAGGCTATTAATCTTTCACTGTTTCCATGCTTGGAATGATTAGTTATACAATTAGGCGGGATTCTCGAGTCACCAGGATCAAACCAGTTTATGTCACTTGCTGGAGAACTTCTCAGCATCCAAGCTTTAAAAAACATGAGCCCAATTTCTGTGCTGATTTCAGCATATTGGTACACTAAATATTGTTTCAATTTTAACTCCTTTATATTCCCAGTAAGTGTTTATATCCATCTCTATTCCTCGCGTTTTCTTTATCTTGACCTGTGATCGCTACTGGCTGGCTGCCGAATCTGTATCTCTATCTCCAATCAAAGCATAAGTGCATCCCCGTTTCTTGTCAAGGGAAGTGTGTCTTTCTGTAAAAAGTAATCTCCTAGTCCAATATGTCCACACTCAAGTTCATATTGTTTGTATATGTAAAGACATAATATTTCTCTTACAAACATTTTTTTTATATCCTTGTCCAAGAAGGGCTCTGCTCTATTTGACATAATCTTTCTTAGTAATTTATTAAATTATTTTTTATTAATGCTTTTTGGTACTAAGATGGGTGCTCTTATGTTGCGATTGTGATTGAATTCATGAATTTGCAGCGCCGATTCAACAGTCTTGCCATCAGGAGGTTAATTGAAATTCGATGCTATAGAGGACGGCGGCATCAAGCAGGTTTGCCTTGCAGAGGGCAACGAACTAAAAACAATTGCCGGACATTAAAAGGAAAGAGGTTTGCGGTAGCAGGAAAGAAAAAGGCTCCGGGCCCCAAATAAGCCTTGATGTTTTACCACCTATGGTGGAGTTTGTAAATTTGAAATTTCCCCGAGTTTATTCCAAAGATCAAATCAGAAAATTCTATGTTTTAGCAATCTCATTTAGATATCATTGCTTATAAGTTAAACACGCAAATTTTTGTATGAAGTTGGAAACATAGCCTTCTGGTTCGTTCTTAATGTCACCCAGTAATAGAGCAGAGTTATGAGTTGTAATATGAACTTGTTTAAATGTTTAAGTTTGAGGAAAAGCTATAGATTTGATGTTACCTATAATTATTTTTAGTTAAGAATTATTTTATATTAAGTAAATTATTTTGAAACATGCAGAAGGTAATATATTAAATATCTATAATGATTTTTAGTTAAGAATTATTTTATATTAAGTAAATTATTTTGAAACATGCAGAAGGTAATATAGTAAATATCTATAATTATTTTTAGTTAAGAATTATTTTATATTAAGTAAATTATTTTGAAACTTGCCGAAGGTAATATAGTAAATATTTTTTTTAGGCAAACAAAAATTCAGCTGATATCAAATGATTTATATTTTTTAAAAATATTTCTTTTACAAATACTATAATATTATAAGTTTTAATAAACCATTTATATTGAAATATCTATAAGAGATAAACCAAAAAGTATATATTTTACTAACATGATAATAATAACATACATCATTAGATAATAAAACAAAACAAAACTCACTTAACAATTGATATCCAATATATTGTTTCCATTATAGCAAAAATGTATAATATTGTTATCTAAAACATGAAGATAAAATTATAATAAAACTTTACAAAAATGTTAATGTCCTAATCTTTCAAGCACTTGTATTTCACATCTAAAATATGCACCTACAAAAACAAGAGGGTTCATTAACATAGTGTGAATCACTAAGATCATGTTTGTTGGACAATAATTTGATATAAAAATATAATAAATGGCATGTTATTAGAAGTAAAAATTAAAAAAATACAAATAGATGGGGTGTTTTATTTATTCACATTAATATGGTTGTTAACAAAGATTGCAATCCTTGTATAACATTAGACATGACAAACAAAAATCGCTTTTATCATTCACTACATTGGTGGTAACAACCATAATAGGTGATAAGAAGCCCTATTTTAATTATCATTTGCCATATCTGTAAGATTAAACTTAATGCCATGTTTAATAGAATTTTTTTCATCATGCATCTAAGATTAGGCTACTTGTGCTAGTGCAACATAGATGTCACTTATTGCTTAAGGTTCCAAAATTTGTACATTGCCTCCCTTCTAAGTTTCTTGTGGCTATCATAGAGGTTAAAGAGATTTGTAATAATTTTGATCACAACATTGCACAATTCTCATGTCAAATCTACTCATCTTTCTTGCATTAACATGGGTATTAGCATGGATTATCCGGAAGCCCTAATGACTAGTATGTTATTTGTTGGATATAAGATATTTTGTAAAAGAGAATTGCTACACCCTTAGATTATAACATGTATTGGAATATGTGATTTCTATTTATGGCTCACATAACTCTTAATAGTCATTTATGGATCCTCAAGTATAATTATTGTAAGCTAGGTTAGCCTCATAAAAGTTAAGAGTGCTAATTGTATTATTAAAAGCTTGATACAACAAAAAGATAACTACTTTATGCAAACAAAATTTCAATATAAAACAAGAGATTTACAAGATAGAAATGAAGAATATATTTTAAACTAAAATCAAAAGTTGGTTTAAGTTAAAACTATAGAGGGAATAAAGTAAATACTAACCTACAAAAAATATAAGGAATAAGTCTAATTTTAACTACAAATAAAGATACAAATGTAGAGAAACTCGACATCAGATGTTGAAGCTCTATGCATTGACATCCTCATGTAGCATTGTCGTCCTTTATTAGTCGTTTCAAAACTTTTCAAATTGTTCAATACAGAGATGAGAAAAATAATTGGGGCTCTTTGGGGATTTGCCCCAATCAAACTCATGTTTGGCTCTTTTAACCTCCATGGATAGCCAAAAGGAAAACATCTTGTGTTCTTTGAATGCAAGATAAAATATTTCATATAGAAATATCAAAATTTATTATTAAACACTAGATTGAGGCGGGTTTGAAACGTAAATGTAAAACTGCACAAGCATGAAATTTTCAACACTACAATAATATATATGAGGAAGTGAGTAGTAGTTAAGCATTGTATTGCTAATTTTGTTATTTAAAACTTTTGAAGGTTGCCCCCTTGAAGTGGATTATAATTATCAAGTATATGCATCTTATTTCTTGTTTTTTTTCTTTTGTGCGATTAATTTTATTACAAGTGATATTAGAGCATGTTCTTGGCACCTAAAAAGAAAAAAACAGGGTGTATATTTTTCTTAAATTTGGAGGGTTGATCGAGTGTACATTGTAGCAATTGGAGTCCAAATTTAAGGTAGTTGGGAGCATTTTTTAAGAAGTTATTATGAAATTAGGGCTTTTACCAATTTTGCTTTTAAGACTACAAAATATTGGATTTCTTGGAGGGTTTTTTTTCAAAATGAGGATTACAATATATTAAGTCACAATAGCAATTTCAATATATTTAAATTTGTTTTGAATTTGTGAAAAATACCTAGATGAATTTATCAATCAAAGTTGGATCAAAGGTGAAATTCTAAATTGTCAATCTTCAACATGACAAAGTCAAAAACAAAAGGTTAGAGAAAAATGCATACATGCTAAGTAAAAAATGTCTAAAAGATGTTATAGGAAGTTAGGTTTTGGATTTTGTGGGGCTTTAGACATACTATTTTCTTCATTGGGTGACAAGTTTTACCTGCTAGAGAAGAATATGCAAAATATCAAGTTTGACATAGTCAAACAAGGTGATTTGGATAACATTAGTAAGAAGTTGGATATTCTCTCAAACTTGGTCAATAAGTTATTGGTTTCATGACCAACTTAACAACCCCAAGGTGGATCTATGGGACAACCCAATTTGGATCTAAATGTAGCACAACCTCAACTCATGGTCAACATTAATTTTGAATCTCAAAATGCACTACCAAAGGTAGATGTGTAAGTTCAATGGCAAATATCTACACACTTGGATAAATCAAATGGAGAATACACATTAGATCCCATGTGGGAAAAAGGTTACAAAGACTTCCTTATATTTAGATAAGATTTCTTACGAATTTACTGATAAGACATTAGTATCAAGTATTCATACAATTGTCAAAACATAAGAAAACAAAAAAAAACAAGACAACAATCAACCACAAAGAAAACACCAACTATTATACAACTCATGCCAATTTTACAACAAGAAATTGATTCACTTTTTTTAATTTCTAAAATAAAACCAACAAACTCCCCATAATCTTATATGATTTATTAGGTGTTATTTTGATTGAAAAATATTGTTTCTAGTCAAATTATCACTTTTTTTTTTAATTCACTAGTTGTATTTCATGTTTTTCATTTGATTACACTTAACAATAAGTAGAAAAAAGCTTGTCGTTGTGTTGATTTTAAAAATAGTTTATATCCATCTTTTTAGAATAAAATATACCATTTTTCATGCATGCAACCATAAAACTAATAATAATAATAATAATGAGAGAAATTTGAATGCCTCCCGTGTTTGCATTCTATTGTCATCATTTTGATCCACTGTCAATACTATATATGTTATTATTGAATTGTGTGTAAGATTATTCTTTTATGTTGGCATCCTTGTTACAATTATATTCTTTTGATCATATGGATATTGCATGCTTATCATTGCAGTGGCCTATACATGTAGACTCAATAGTTTATGATGCTTATATATATATATAGATTCTAATCATGTTATTATGAATTGACTGTGTATTATGTTGAACCCAATTGAGGAATATTGCCCTGTTCTTCATTTATGTTGTTTCATAGTCCAAAAAGTCAGAAAATGACTAAATGTTTCGAGCATCGTAGTTCAAGTTTGTACCTCACAAAGTTGTTGAGTGTGTGAACAAGGCCTAGTGCAACCCCAAGCCCTGACCTCCAAAAGTGTTCTTTACATACTTAAAAATTTGCCTAAGTGCTTCATGCTTCAAGTTTTGAGGGTGAGCCTTCAAAAGTTCACTTATGAGAAAAGTATAGTGTATCCCCGACCCACGAAAGCCTTTTCCTTGCCTTAAAATTTCTAAGTCTAGCAAGTTTTGAGAATCAAACTTTCTAACTTCGAAGTTCCTCTTGTGTGGAAAATATATCAGTGAACCCTAACCCCCGATCCTCAAAAGGGAATATTTTTGGGCTTGCAACCCTAATAGTTTTTGGACATCAGACGTCAAGCTTCCAAGGTTCGAGTTTCAAACTTAGTAGGTCAAAACCCCGACACCCGATCCTCGATTAAAATATTCAAACGTTGAACATTGGAGGTCCCAAGTTTTCAGACTTCAGGCATTGGGCCTCCAAGGTTCCTTGTCAAACTTCGATATGTTGAATTGCAACCCCTAACTATCCTTCAAGCATCAAACTTTGAGCGTTCGAGGATTGAGTTCCCTTCTATTTGAGACCAAGGTAAGGTGTACCCTTAACCCCCAAACCCTGACATGAAGTCCTATGTTATCTATTTGGATACTGATTTTTACCCTATCTTTGAAAGGTCATACCTCCTAGCTCGATGATTGAAAATTGATCTTCCATACCTCATTGGAAAGAGATCAAAGAGATCTAAAAGCATTCTCTTTAAACACTACCTTTGGCAACAATTCTAATAGACCAATGAAAGTTTTGACCCCAAATTATACTCTAGAAACCTCCAAAAAGGCCCCTAACTATTCTTCAAGCATCAGACTTCGAGCATTCGAGGATTGAGTTCCCTTCTATTTGCGACCAAGGTAAGGTGTACCCTTAACCCCCAAACCCTGACATGAAGTCCTATGTTATCTATTTGGATACTGAATTTTACCCTATCTTTGAAAGGTCATATCTCCTAGCTCGATGATTGAAAATTGATCTTCCATACCTCATTGGAAAGAGATCAAAGATATCTAAAAGCATTCTCTTTAAACACTACCTTTGGCAACAATTCT
Organism: Cryptomeria japonica; assembly: GCF_030272615.1. NCBI lineage: Eukaryota > Viridiplantae > Streptophyta > Pinopsida > Cupressales > Cupressaceae > Cryptomeria > Cryptomeria japonica. The sequence goes on along the minus strand of NC_081406.1, from coordinate 678,843,528 downwards.
AATAGACCAATGAAAGTTTTGACCCAAAATTATACTCTAGAAACCTCCAAAAAAGCAATTTTTTGTGACATAAAAAATACCTATAAAATTATATCCCCTTTAATCTATATCTCATTGATGAGGGATCCTTCTTGGGATTACAAACACATTCAACATTGATAAAATGCTCTCTTTGGTCTTAAAGATAATTTGGCAATTGCAAAAAAATACACCAAGCAACAAATTGACCAACATTGTAGTGAAAAAGCATTTTGATGTTGGAGATTGGATTTTCATGTGTTTGTAATCATATAAGTAGTTGTTCTTGAAATAGAAGGATAAAAAAGATTTCCCCTAAGTATTATGGCCTTAATGCATCCAATAGAAAATTAGAAGAGTGGCATACTAAATGAAGTTACTTTCGTTGGCAAAAATGCTTTCAAACTTCTATGTTTCCTACTTGACGAAAGTTATTGAGCAATTAATTTTAACATATACAAAGTTACCAGAGCTTGATGAGGAGTGTAGAATAATTTTGTACCTTGAATCATCCTCTACACACAAAGAGGTTGCACATGAGAATGATTACAGAGTGTAGACACCTAAAACTTGCACAACTAATTAAATGAATTTTTATTCATTTAATCATCATTTATTTGCCTATTAATTAGACTAAGGTTTAATTAATATCCCTATTCTTCCAATCAGCCTATTAATCAAATTAAAGATTTGATTAAAATCATTTTCTTCTAGCCTAACCTATTAATTAAACTAAAGTTTGATTAAGTACCCTTTAGCCATTTAACCATTTAATTGAATAAATCTTATTTATTTAATTAAAACGCCCTTTTCCCTTTAAATTGAATTTACATTTGATTAAAATTCCTTTGCATATAAATAAATCATTATTTATTTGTGAATAGTCCCCCCACTTGCAAAATCCTACAAATGCAAGTTGCACCCCTTTTGGCTAAAATAAATCTTTTATTTTATCTGAAAATGTCTATTTCCCTCCACTTGCATTCTCCTACATTTTCCATTAGCATGCTAATATTCTTCTAGAACCCCTCTAATCCCTCATTAACTAGCCCATTTCCTCTAATCATTTCACATCCCTAAATTTGGGGGAGTCACTTCTCCAAATTTGGAGAAAATCTTCAAAATGTGTTGAAGACTCTACCTTCTTCAACAAGTTAACTTGTTAAGTCTTCCAAACTTGTAAGGTTATCTAGCTTTCAACAAGTTAACATCCAAAGTCTTCAAAGAACATTTAATGCCTCTTACAAGACATCACCCTAGCCCATGATGGTTGTCCCTTTGGCCATCCCTCAACTTTGCACAAAAGTTAAACTCTTGGACAATAGCATGCTCCCTTGGATAAGGGCATTATCCAATGATGTTATCCCTTGATGGTATCTCCAATGCTTACTTAGCATCCTCTCAAGCCATCTCAAGGTGACATTTGTCAACTTGGGATTGGATTGAATTCCCCTCATGGATTGATAATTTTCAATCCTAGCCCTTGTTAAGATTGCTCAATCTTGGCCATCCATTTCTCTATTTTCTTTATAAATAGAGCCCATTTCTTCAATCTTAGGATCAATCATCTTTTGCATCCATATTATAGTTATTTTGTTGTGCATGTTATCAAGGAGCTTCAATTGTTCACCCTCAAGCATCTAAGCCATCCTAATTGCATCATGTTTTAGATTATCATTTAGCTTAATTCCATAGTATTCTCATATCTCATCTTCATCTTAGCTTAATTACATCACTTAAACTTTCAATTTGGAAATACACCTCCATCTTGCATATCATCTATCATAGTTCTTCATCCATATCATATCAATAGTTTTTCATCTAATCACTAGGATCTTTTGCATCCATTTTGATCCTAGATTATCCTTCAATCTCGTGCTTTAGGTTGACATCTAAAAGATCAAGTGCTCTTCCAAGTTGAAAGCCACCTTGAATCTTGAAGATCCTTGGAGATAGAGGACCATGAGATGGTTTTGAGCAATTTGATTTGATGAACATGTTTTCTTCATTTAGATTTCTTGATAAAATATTTCATGGGTGCATTTGATGTTTGCTTGTTGTTTTGCAGGCCTCCAACAAATCAAGTGTACACAAAGTATTTGATCAAGTGGAAGAGTTTGCCTAGTGAGGATTTGTCTTGACAGGCTAAAATATTTATGTAGCGATATCCCAACATAGTCAACATCAAGGACATTGGTGTGAAAGGGAGGGGCTTGTGATGCCTTTAGCCTATAGTGTATATTGAGATACGTGATAACTACATGGCTCACAATCTTCAATTGAGTCATTCATAACTTTCTAAATATAATTATTGCAAGTTTGGTTAGTTAAGGGGATATGGTACTAATATTGCCTAATGATACCTATAAGCATCATATTCAATAATCTATTCTTATTTAAAACTTTTAGAGGTTTCCCTTTCAAAAGTGGCTTATTATTATGAAGTATTTGCATCTTATTTTTTTTTATTATGGCACTCTCTCATACAAATGATTTCACTATAACAATAATATTAACTAACAAGGTGAAATGATGCCATGTAACACCTAGAAATTATTATCAAGTTTGATCAATGGAAGTCCAATATATATCAAATTATTTAGCAATACTTAATTTGGAAGTTTAATGTTCTAGAGTTACTATATCAAAGTCAACCCTATTATAAAATGTCAAAATAAAATTTGTGGAGAAATGCCTTGGCATCCACAAACACATTTGCATGGCAAAACAAAGTAAATTATAATTAACCCACTTTGAGTTACAATCATGTAGGGTAATGGAGACATAATATTAATTATATGCTAATGATGTCTCTCTTGGTTGCAACATTATATCTCATTAAATTTGATATTGATTAGAAAAGCCTTGTGTGTTTCCATTTCTAGAACATTTATGATAGAATTTTATACCCATTCTCTTGCTTTCACTCATACCTCTTTCACTTTGGACGTTGAATAAAATGAAAGCTAAATTCTAAAATGAATGCTAAAATGATCGATAAAAAATTACCCAATGCAAGTTATTAGGATCTAAATTGGCATGCTCCAAAAATGGTCTAGCACTCCAAAGGAAAAATTAAGAATCTCAAACTTCACACTCACTCAAGGTAATTAGACCCGTAGATTAAACCTAAGCTAGGTAATTCCAATTGCATCCAATTAATCATTGTTAAGGTGGCCTTTCATATTGATACAAACCTCTGGTAATAAAGGAATCAGCATTGAACTTTTGCCTTGCATGAGATAAATTTGTAAGGCACAAGTATTTTAGATTCTGCAACAGAGGCTAATCCAATTTAACTCTCTTACCATCCTATCTTGTACTGATACTGTAATCGGAAATGAAATTTGCCAAATAGGTTCAAAACTGACCTTATCCTAACCATTTAGATACAAGGGGCCGCTTTAATTCTCCTTATGATCTCTGCCCTTATCAGCACATCTATACTATTCTTCTAATTGGATATTATTATTTCCAACTTCTATAGCACAAGCAACTTTGCCTCACAACCTTGCAAAAGCCGTATTAGCTTCTCAATTGAGCTAAATCAACCACAAAGACTGCATTAGTTTTGGTGCATTCCAATGATGGCAAGCTTTAGTAAGGTTTATTTAGCACAGGTGGTATAAGATCATCATCAACCTGCAAATAAAGATCGAACATGTTAAGACACTACAACTATTTGAGCGAATTTGAAGCTTAGTAAAAAGTGGCATTGCCACCCAACCTCATCCACAAAGGAGAAAACAAATACAACAATTAGAATCCTGCTTACTAACCACAACTCATAAAAGAAAAAGAGTGATTATATATTTGGAGAAAGCTTGAGGCATTGGGTAAAGACAATTCCATCTATAGATATGATTTTCTTGATAAAACCTTGAAATTCAATGATAACAGAATAATAACTAGGAGATGTGACAGTTTAGGGAGCATTATACGGTATGATCATGGTTAAGATTACACTCTCTCGAATTCAAATAAGAAAGTACTATTGTTATTCAAGGTCAGCGTGCAGTGGCCGGAGTATCATATAAAGTTAATAGCAACCTATGCATTATATCTATGAAATTATGTTGAGAATCAAAAAGGATAAGGTTGCAGTTCGTATAGGTGCATTTTCCAATCATGGAAAGGTGTTGAAAGAAATTATTCATTCTAGAAGAACCTTAGTAATAGCATTGGGGAACACAACTCCATAAGCTAAAAAGGATCAAATTACTTCCAATGACAAGAACATATAGATCACAAGCATTGTGCTACCTATCCACTTATTTCGGGTTTATATAATAAAAGTGAGGAGGATAAAAAGGGCACAAGAGATTTAGTATTGTCACAGTTAAAAGAATTAATGATCTGCAACTTTGTTCTTGGTTATGATTGAAATATCATTTTTTCTCTCCATTTCAATCAAGGTGATCATTCATGTGGAAGAGCAGATTTTTATCAATCTGGCACATTGAGGACATATATGTAGGTTTATTGAAGACTTGAGGGGGTTTAGAGCATTCTAGGGAAAAAGATGATCTTGCATGTAGTTGCAAAACTGACATGTTTTGCTAGTTTTGACAAGTTTTCTGCTTCTACAGGCAGCAAACATGATGTTTGTCCCAGCAAACGTATTGGTGTGAAACTGGCAAACGTGTTCAGTCTGAGTGTTACATGGAATTTGAAAATTTTTGGCTGTTCGTTTCCACTTCCAAGTGTTTGGGATTTGTGCTTCAGGTTTTGTGGGATGAACGAGCTTCTACTTAAGGAGGTTTTGAAGCCTTCATAAAAGTTGGCACTCTTTTTTGCCTTAATTTGTAAGTAGTTTTATGGATTCCAAGCCATTGTTGGAGCGAGGATGGAATGGAGCAGCACGACAATGGATGTTAATACTCTTGTAACTTGTTGAGGAGTTGTGAAGGTCGGAATCAGAACTATATTCATCTTTCATGATTGTACGTAACTGTTGATAGTGGAGTTGGATAGAGATTTGTTCATCCAAACTGGAAGTTTACCCCTTAGGGTTTTTCCAGACCAAATCCTTGCGTTTCAGCCATTGTCCAATGTGTGTTGCATCATTTTCATGTGTTTCGTTGCTTTGGTATAATGTTTGATTGCATGTCTATGGCTGCCCCACGTTTATAAGGACTGTAACACTTGTTTTCATTCAATGGAGGTTCTTTTGAATTGCCAAATTAGAGATATCTGTAACTGGTGAGCTATCTGAGAGTATCTGAGGCAGTTTATGGATCAATTAAAAAGTTCAATAACGCACCATCTCTTGCATTGTTTCTTCATTTTCAAATTTAAGAATCCATCCTGAATCCTCAACAATATTCCACATCTTTTTCAGAGCAGCCTTATAAACATCATTTAGCTCATCTTTTTCAGCAGGAACCTGCAGAAGAGAAATATACAACTCGTGCCATTAGTATTAGTTATTTGCCTTGTAACATCATTGTACTCACCTTTTTCAGCAGGCAGCATAAGTTACAGCAGAAGAATACCCGATTCACACAATTAGTATTAGTTATTCTCAAACTAAAATGATAACTTATAGGGAAAATATGTTGGCCAATTAAAAACGTAAAAATATGGCCCGTGAATGCAATTCAGAGGAAGAAAAGGCCATAATATTGTTTTTTGAGAGTTAAAATTGTATCTTACTATATGGTTAAGCATTCCTCCAATTATCATCATAAATTTTGCAGCTTCAGTTTCACCTTCCTCAACCAAATATCTTTCCAAATAATCAACTTTGTCCTTCAATTCCTCTATTGCCTCTGAGTTTTGCTTAGTCATAGCTTTCACCGCTTCGTTTGAGATCTGAATTGTGGCATATATGAGCCAAAATGTGAGACTAAGAATATGAGATGTTAAGAAACATTCAATGTGTCACTGCACCCTAATATAAAAGAAGCATTTCAGGCATCCCTACAGCATAGTGCAAAAAAAAGAATTCCAGGGAATCAGGACACTTTGTGCTCTCATGCAGACATTATAAGTTTTGCAAATGGATACTCCATAAAAATACCATGTTTTATCCAAATCGAAACAAAAATGTCTATACAGCAGAACCTTTGAAATCAATTGTTGCTAGGTAATTTATGTATAAGTACAACTTGCATTAATTCCCATTCAAAGTTTGACAGTTTTTGAACTTATTCTCAGCATTCCACAAGCACATTCAATAGTGGCACATTGGCCTCTGAGGTATCTTGAGACATAGTATCATCTCGGGTAATGTGAAATCTTTTGACTTTTAAAGTCTGCTACATACACAGAATTTTGGCTTCAGGTCTTATTATTACTCATGATGTTGTTTCCGACTGTACCAGCTTTAAAGAGTAAACAAAATAATTGTAATGCAAACCACTGCAATCTGTTAATTTCAATTGTTTGTTAGCTGAATTATGAAGAAATCTTATTCTTTTCATGTTATTGTAGGACTGCTTCTATACATTAATTATTGCTATCCACCTTATTGAATCATGAAAATTAATTGAATCTTGAACTTTGCTTACACGCAAGCCTCTTACAGCTCCTTCAAGCTATCAAATCCAATCACATCTTTGAGCATGATGATAAGGACTGCATTCCTTGTCATTTCATTAGTAGTTCACATAAACCCATGTCTCATGAGAATGAATGTTCCACTTAGCAGTCATTGCATCTAGGTGATGCTCATAGGGGTGAAGCATCAAAGCTTCCTAAGAGGTCAGCCATCCCTGTACTACTCTAACTCAAGCGTGCTTACTCATGGAGTTCACCCCAAGATCAAGCCTACTTAGCTTGCTACTTACAATATATATCTAAATATACTCTTTTCATGTCCCAAGCATTATCTATGATCAATTAGATAAAAATAAAATAAACTAGCCATTTCTTTGGAAATTATACTTATATTAAGGCAAATGCACTATCCTAAGGAATTAAACAACAGCTAGAATTTAATTCTAGTAAAAGATGACTACTACCTAGCAATCATACATTCCAGATGCATGGTGCTTGGCTTTCTTACAAAGCCTCTCATATGAGAAATCTGAAGGGTAAAAAAGATATTACTTAAAATGCAAACTCAAAGATTAAAGGAAAGCATGCAATGAGGAATTTAATAGATGCATTTGTAACTATCCTGGTACACATGCATGCAAAATGTGCATGCATGGACAAGGCATGAAAACTATTTTAATATGCAGGAAAACTTCCAAGAACTGTCATCACATGGATTGTAGATGATTACATGATATGCATTGAGTTAGAATTTTGTGACCGATAATAATAGTTGGGGAGGAATATATAAACGTGCATGCAAACAGTGAAAGCATAGATCTATATGAGTTCTATAAAATTTAAGCCAAAAGGCTTTCATATTTGTTAAGAGTATTAGCCAAAAGTTATTAAAAAGGACAAGTACGACTGAATCTTAATATCGTGCAAAATTGAAATAAAGGTGCCAAATACACTTATTTGACTACTCAAATAAATGAAGAAAGAGAATTGTTGACTCTCCCTTCCTGTCCGTGCCAAAATGAGAGCTTTGAAAAAGGGCTATGGACATCCATCGATGCGCACTGAAAGGATATGCAATTTTTTGGACAGAATGTCTCCAAAGGTTTCATGTTAAGGAACATAAGGATTGCAAGATGAAGTAATGGCCAATCGAGTAGGCATGCATGCAAAAGGTGTTAGCATAAACATGGCACATGAGCTCATGGGATACATTGCATGCAAGACTATATACACAATATACTTTCATTAAAAAGGCCTAATATTATCATCAAACCTCATAGTTATAACTGCTATAGCAGATGTACATACACAATAGTATAAGCAAGTGGGTTGTCTATCAAAATACATCATAGAAAATGCACACTTTTTCAAACACATGAATTTCTTGACAAACTACCTTTATATCAGGCATGATCAATTTTAAATATAGGCAAGAATTAGAATAATGGTTATTAGAAATTTTAGCAGATGTTATAATTGTCATGACTTAATAATCACGTAACACAGATTTAGTAATATTGCAAGTAAAGGATAGAAACATGGACAAAAACTACGATTTCACAGTCATGAAACACAATGTTAAAGTGAGTAACCAGAAATAATTAATCAAGATATACCAGCACTACGTCTTAGTAACTGATTGTCAAAATCCTAAATTGTTATCTATGCTAGATTGAACAATACTTGGCACTAAATAATTGTTCAAAGGTTTCATATCATGACATCATGAAAGGATTCTAAGTAATTTCTTCACCGTTCCATCATTCAACATGCAGAGAAAGGATAGATCAAACAAGAAATTAAACTATAAAATTTCAAACGACTCCATATCTGCAAAGTTCACTAAGTCGGCTATGCTATCATGTGACAAATCCCTCACTTTTCCTTTACCACTTTCAAACTCTTTTTCTCTATGCCATTTTACAAATGCATTTGATTGGAAAGGAAACAAGTGTCATTATGTTCGCTGCCTATAGCCACCATGCATGCTCCAATTTGAGCACTTGGAAAATGTATGCAAAAAGTCTAAGTTGTCGGTTCGGGTTCGAAGAACCGGTATACCGGTACAGCGAAATTTTGAAAAGGGGTTTAGGTTCGTTTGGGTTCGTTAGTACAAAAACATGTAAATTTTATAAACAGCAAAACCAACATAAACTTGTAATCATAGCATCATGATCATACTATAACAGCATCATATACATCAAGTTTAATATCAAAATGACAAAATATTCAAGTATCATTGTTTCAAATTTCAACAATTTAAAGTTTAATCATCAAATGGATTCTCTAATTCATCAACCTCATTCTCCTCCTCATCATTGACATTGACATTAGATGAACCAATGCCAATGCCACTTACACTTGCACTTTGCTATCCGAATCATCAAATGCAACAAGTTGAGAAGTGAAAGCATCCAAATCAGGATGCTCTGGCTCTATATCCTACATCTTCGTTTCCCCTTGCTTGTAGTCATGTTGCTTGTGTGAAATGAGCCAAGTTAATGTTTTAAAACTCACTTTTAGGGTTATATTTTAATTTTTTATACGGTGGATTTCAAAAACAAAAAATTGCAAAAAAAATACCATTTTTGGGCCATCAGACCCCCGTGTTCGACCTGGGTCCTCCTGGGTTCGACCTGGTCCGAACCAAACCTGTGAATCATGAACCCTGTCCGGACCACAGGTGGACCAGACCAAGACCCTAGACCAAGACCAAACCGGACCAGTACCGGGGGTCTAGGGGGGCGAACCCTGCAACTTAGCAAAAAGTAGATGCAAGACTAGGCTATGCGATCTATGCAGCAAAATGGTTTGAATAGACTTTCATGGCATGAATATTGGCAAGGTATGTGCTAAATGGATTGGGTGATAAGGCCTTTAAAACTATCATGCAATCTGAATAGTAAATTGATGGAAGAAGGGTTTCATATATGAAGGTTGCAGAAAGCAAAACAATTTATGCCTTGCCCAAGAATGCTCTGAATTCTTCACCATGCCTTCCCCCTTCTTCTCCTCCTCCCCTCAAGTATGATGTCTTTCATTCCATATATCTTTTGTTCTTATACTCTCCACTCCTACTCTGCTCACTATTTTTATCATTCTTGATTAAATGCACCTTGAAGACATAATCTGTAACTCCCATCAATTACGTATGACAGATATTGATAGATAGATGATGGAAGAAAGGTGTCATATATGAAGGTTGCAGAAAGAAAAATAATTTATGCCTTGCCCAAAAACACTCTAAATTCTTCACCATGCCTTTCCCCTTCTTCTCCTCCTCCCCTCAAGTACGATGTCTTTCATTCCCTAAATCTTTTGTTCTTATACTCTCCTCTACTCCCACTCTGCTCGCTATTTTTATCATTCTTGATTAAATGCACCTTAAAGACATAATCTATAACTCCCATCAATTACATAGGACAAATATTGATAAATAGATGCTTTTAAAGCCATCCAAATTGAAATGAATTTGTTATCCTAATTTTGATTTACATATAGAAATTAGAATTTTTTTAAATAATTAAGTATTATATAAATAAATTATTTTTTAATATTTTTGTGAGGGAGGAGGGTCGTGACACTTCTATTACAATGAATATTTAACTACACTTAAATTACTCAAAACACTATTCTAAAGCAATGACCTCCGCTACCTTCCTAAATGCCCCGCTATTAGTTCCCTCTAGATTGTGCCACACATCATACTCCCTTATTCCTACTCACATTCTCCATCTCTAAACTAAAAAATTTCACTCTACTTCCTTCCTTATCTCTTCACTTAATTCCAAACAATCCCCACTCATGTAGAAATAGCATCCTCAAGCCTCCTATATGATCTATGTCAACCACAAGATGGCACAAAATCCAATACCTCATGAAACATGTCATCGACCATGTATATCAATCAAAGAAACGGGACTCGGGACTCAGACCCAACTCGGTGAGGCCTACTCGTCTCGGGACTTGGGACTCGTAGTCGAAACTCGGCACAAACTTGGCTGGAATCGACAAAGTGAAAAACTAGAGAAATTTAGAGATTTTTAAGGATTTAAAACTTGTTTCATGCACCCTTTATTAAATACACCTTAAAGACACAATAACATCATCAAATAGAAGCTAATTTGATTACATACACAAGTATACATCAATCACATAAGCATAAACGCAAATTGTAGCTGAACGAAATAACAAACATAGATATATAAATATTGTCAAATGTATACAATATTACAAAACTCATGGAATAAAAAATCCATGTCATCATATGATCAAATCAAAATGTTCCATACAAATACCAAAAGTAAAACAACTACAAGCCTATGGCTCAGAGGAGCCTACATCCCTAGGCCCCGGCCCCCCTACGAAGGCGTCTAAGGTAGGTCCTGGATGACTCGGCAGCCATAGTCTCTCCCCATGACACCATGCCACCCTCACCAACATCAAGAATATCTGTGTCACTGTCTGCCTCTGGCTCTACTGTGCCTCTCTCTGCTTTGCACTAGCACTGCCACCTTTAGAAGCAAAAGTGCTAGCAGTAGCACGGTGAGTGGGACGATATGGAGGCATGGAAGAAGGCCCTCCAACACAACCTAAAGCTGTTCCACTTCCAATAGCCACAAAATCTTCCTTTTGCTTCTTTGCCATTTCCTTTTTGTTTTCAAGTGCTTCAACCATTACATAGCACTCGCATGTAGCCTCAATAGTTGCTTTTACGCATCGCTCGACATCATGGCCATGTACACCAACAATATGGTATTTCAATCTATAAATGCCTCCATGGAATATTGTTTTGCAAAACACCACTTTGTCTGCCCTTGTTTTTTGCCTGAGAAAATCTTCATGAAATATCCAAGCGGGGTCCTTTCTATGTGGGGGTCTAGAAGAAGACATTGTATGATAGTTTTGTGAAAATTGAGGCAAATAAGAAAGTGAAGGTTGCTACAATAAGACATTACAAATACAAAAAAAATTAATATTTGAGAATTTGTACATTCATTCTCATTGTACATTTTTTTCAAAAAAACTAAGGTAGGGTTTGTAAATTTTTTTTTTAAAAATGTAGGGTTTGATCAAAATTTCAAACCCTACTTTTTTAAAAATAAAAATTTACAAACCCTACATACAAAAGATTTTGGAAAAAAATGTAAAACTTTCAAATGAAATGAATAGAAAATGAAATTATTGCTTACAAGAAACAAAAAAAAACTCAAAAAATCAAACTTACCTCTTACAAGAAGCTTGAAATGAGCTGCAAACTCTTCCTTTCCAACTCTTGATGCACCAAGTCAAAGTACAATGCAGCCCCAATGTGATGAATGGATGAAATCTTGAGCTTCCTCCTTGCTGGTTTTTCTTCAATGAACCCTTGTTTCTCTTCACAACTCACTTTTGTCCTCCTATTTTGCCAAATGAATGAGATGAAGTTCACTTTTAGGGGCGTAGCATAATAAACCAAAAAAAAACATCATAAAAAAACCTTTTAAATTGTGTTCTTTTCTTTACTTTCATTATGCCCAACGTCGGCAGAGTCCAGCTGTTGAGACTCACGATTTTGGGTGATTTCACCGAGTTGGCAATTTTGGCGAGTTTGACCCTCTGGACTCGTTCGAGTCCGAGTCCGAGTCCGAACTTGGCAAACTCAAAGAGGGCAACTCGACTAGGGAATCGCCCAAACTTGGCGATTTTGGGCGATTCCCATTTCTCTAATTTCAATCTTCCATACTAAAAGGGTATAATGGTGAATGAACTCCACACAGTGTTCAACATACATCTTAAACAATACAATGAATCTCCATAAATATTCCTTTGTAGTAACAAACTCCAAATAACCTGTCACATATGTAAAACATCACAACTACACGGTATTGCCAATTCACTTAGCATTCACAAATCAAACTATGATCTTCCTTTTATCCAGTTCTCCTCAAACTTTGATATGAAATCCATTTCACACTTGAAAAACTACTAATGAAACTGCAAGAGCCAATTCCAAACTATGATAAAATGCACTTTCTCTATCATAGACTTGTAACCACCAACTAATAGACAAACAAACAACTTAAATAAACCACAAAGCTACTATTTCCATAGTGGTGCAAGATTGCCACAATGCCCAGGGATGCTTCTAATCAAACACTCAAGGTTGGTAAAAGAAAATAAGTCCCTCATTTTCTAGGATAACCTACACCTTCCTGAGATTTCCAACCTACTATGTCCTTAACTCGTTCCTTCCACCACTTCAAGTATGCCTCAAATGACCCACCTTGTGTACTACTTTCGCCTTTTCCACTTGCCATATCACTCAACTTCCATTTCTATGATTGCGGTGCTCTATTCCACCAACCATCTTTTGTGCCACATCCTCTTGGCTTACTATCACTCACAATCCTCATCTCTTCTATTAACCAATCCCTCACATTTATTAGCCCCTCTCTTGGTTGTCGCATACCTTTCTATTATGTTGTCCACTACTACAAGTTCCTCAATACAATCCCTCATCTATCCTATCCACCAGGGGCCACTTTTTGATGAGCTCTGCTCTCACATTCTCTCCTCTGCAATACCTCTTTTGCATTTGCAATGTTGTTTGACAATCTAGCAATGTCACACATCCTTGGAATCAATGCATACCATTCCTCCCCAATACACTCTAGCATTGTCGTAAAATTGCACCTCGCTTGCCCTCACTTTTATCAACTTGTGTCTTTGACCATACTTTTGTATAGAGTAGGTGTTAGCTCTTCCATCATACACATCTATATCAAATCACTAAGGTATCCTTAACAATAGATAGCACACATCCATTGATGCAATGTCTCACTACACTTCATCATAATATGTTCCTATGTTGAACCTCACCAAACACCGCTCTTCCATCGGTATCCTGTCTCCCTACTGCATCCAATCAATCCTATACCAGTGTAGATGCCTCATCCTCTTGTCAACCATTTCCAAAGATACCAAATTGCATGTTCTTCCACTATCCACCACAAAATCACAACACTTACCTCCTAGCTTGCATTTGGTCCTAAACAAACTCTTCTGCCAACTCATCCCTTCTATCACTACTTAAGGCTCTCCTCAAAACAAGTGAATCTCCACATTCAAGGCCCTATTTGAGATAGGTGACATCCAATGTTACCTCGAGTTTTTAGGACAGGGACGGCTAGGGACGGGGGAACAAGTTTCTGGGACAGAAATTTGTTTTGCCAATTTTGGGGACAGCTAGGGGATGGCTATATAAAATATAGGGAAAATTTTAAATATATAGGAAAATTTTAGATGTTCATATGAAAACATGGAGAAAGCATGCGTATATACATTATATTCATATGAAAGTATATAGCATGCATATGAAAACATTTTAGAACCTTAAGTTTTAACATACAACATTTGTGTTCAAAATTCATTGTCAATACTCAACATGCATTCATAATTCAGAATTCATTGTCAATAGGTATGTGATACTAAAAAAATAACATACAAAATGCCCAAAGGCTACAGTACTGCCATATAGTTTAATTTTCAATTATGATTTGAAAATACAAAAAAACAAAGTACACTGCTGCCCCTAATCTGCAGCTCCTAGCACTGCATCAAAATCAGAGTCCTTTGAATCTCTACAATTGTCATGGTCCACGTCCACCTCATCCAACAAAATCCCAACCAATCCCCTAGGTGTCTCCTCATCAACAAGGGTCACGTCTTCAAGATCAATATCCCACCGAAGATTCAACCTCTTTTCCTTCTATGTTGCTGCTCCTCTTCTTTCAATGGCTGCTTGCTTCAAACCCTCTTGCTGCTCCATTGTTTTTCCTCTCATACAAATCATAATGAGTCAAAATATTTTGCCTCATGACTTTTTGGGTGACATGGGAGGTAGGGGCCCACAAAACAATTAAAAATGCCTTTTTTGCAGCTTGAAAGTGATTTTTTTTTAAAGTCTCCTTGACGCTGGTGATGTTTGGTCGTCCCCGAGATGGTTGGGGGACGTCCCAGACATCCCCGGGATGGTTGGGAGACATCCTAGACGTCCCCAGGGTGGCTAGACACCCCCGACGACAGGGGACACCATTTCCGATTTAGGGTAGAAAGGGGGACATCAGGTAGTAGTCCCCAAGTCCCTGAAATGTCCCCGATATGGGGATGGGGTTTTTCAGATTGGGGACACGTCCCTGGGTTTCCTTGATGAACTCTCATCCCTATGCATAGTTTGCACACTATCTTCTATCTTCTTTCCTTGACACTCAAATGCCATATGTCCTTTGCCACACCTAGTATAGGTTTTTCTAAACAAATTATGCCTTTTCCTCTCATATCCTCGTCTACCCTACTAAGAATACTCTCCATTTCCTCATTGAGTTTCTCTATAATATGTCTCATCAGTCCCCTCATTTTTTAAATAACATCCATCACCCTCTCTACCTCTACAGTAGGTGCTATCATTAGCTCTCCTACTACTACAATAGAAACTATCATCTTTTTTCTCTTTGCGATGGGAAGTTCAGCTTTCCCTTTCATTGTGGTACTAGATACCTCTCTCTTGACCCCTTGGGGTTGCTCTTCTATCACTGCACCTCATCTTGCTACTCTAATCCCTTTCCTCTTTTTCTCTCTAAAATTTTTGCTTCTCTTCCAACTATCAATTCAGCTTCTTCTTTGTCCTGAGTGCCAACTAGTAGGCCTCCTCTACTACCTAGATATTCCACATACCCAATTCCTCTTTGGTGAACTCCCTTAGGCCATCGTTATACTTTGCCACCTTCTTAGTTCCTTCATGATGTCTAGACCAAATTGTCAGTGAGTAGTACTCCTCGATGTATCCTTTCATAGCCATGCTTCTCTTCGTCAAATTGTGCAACTCCTTCAACAACTCTAATTGGTAATTTGCCATAATGAACTTGTCTTTCAGCTTCTCCGCCATCCAATCCCACTTTCCAATGCTAGGCTTGTCTTTCCTATTCCTCTCTATTGATCTTCCTTCCACCATATTGCAACATGACCTTTCAATTTGGTCTTTGCCAATCTCACCGTATCCAGGTCCACGATGTCCTCATACTCAAAATGATCTTCAAGATCAGTGATCCAATCTATCAACTCCTTGGAATCTAAATTTCCAAAATAATTTGGAATATCCACTCTGGTCCTCTTACCAATGTTGGTTATGGACTTCAGCATTCCTTATTCCTTACCCTCTTTGCTTCCACTAGAGTCTACATAATCTAGCTCCCGCTCTTCATCGCTCTCCTTGGCCCTAGGGTCAAGGATCCTCCAACGATCTTGCTCAAATTCATCTCATACACCTCCTCCATTCTGCTAGCAACATTAATAACGCCCTCACCCTCTCTTTGGTGACATCTTGACTTGATGAGAAGTGCCTCCATGTCAACAATCTATCCACAACCACTCCTATAAATTTTCTCATAGTGAGTACTGTATTAACTGGCTTCTTGTCTCTATTAACAAGCTTCTCATAGACTACCACAGCTTGATTATTTGCTTACAATCAGTAAGCTCCAAGAATCTTCTACCTGATGCTATTGCTATAGAATACCTTTCTCTTATACAACTTGATGCAATCACAGTTAAAGGGTCCAATGAAGGACTATCTAGCCATGCAACCAAGACAGAACATGCAGTAACATAGAATTTCCCCATACTAACAATAGCATCTTCTTGATTTCAAACTTACACGACTACAACAATGATTACAACTTCCACAACCTTGCTACATAAGCTACACACATTACTCCTATTGCAATGATAATTCAAGTACACTTGCATTAATCAAACACTATTCTATAGAAATTACCTCCACTAACTTCATCAATGCCACACTATTAGTTCCCTCTAGTTCGTGCCCCACATCATACTCCTTTATTCCTACTCACATTTTCAATCTCAGACCTCCCAATTTCACTTTGCTTCCTTCCTTACCTCTTCGCTTACTTCCAAACAATCCCCCTTCATATATAAATTATTAAATGACATCCTCATGCCTCCTCTATGATCTATGTTGACCACAAGGTGGCGCAAAACCCAATAACTCATAAAATGTGTCATCAGCTAGAAATAACAAACTTTCATGCTCAAATGATAAAACTGTGGATAACCTATATGAAATGCTAAACATACATCTTACATGGTCCAATAAACTACACAAATATTCCTTTACGGTTACAAACTCCAAACAACCTGTCACATATGAAAAATGTAACAACTACGCAGAATTGTCAACCCAATAGGTGCTCTCTTATTGAATGATGATCTTCCTTTTATCCAATTCTTCTCAAACTTTGATATGACATCCATTTCACACTTGAAAAACTACTAATGAAATTGCAAAAGCCAACTCCAAACTGTAGTAAAATGCACTTTCTCTATCACAGACTTATAACCACCAACTAATAGTCAAACAAACAACTTAACTAAACCACAAAGCCACTAATTCCAAAATGGTGCAATATTCCACAATGCCTAGGGATGTTCCTGTATCATATATATTCACCAGTCAATCCCTTCCAACTCCAAAATGATATCTAAATGCCAAAGGAATTTCATAGTTGCATTCCAAATTCAGGTATAATACAGATATTATCAAGACAGGTCCCTAGTTTTCTGAAGGGTTCGGGTTATGCCTCAAGCCTTGATAGCTTAGTTTTGATCTGAGTTTAGTAAATCTTTGCTTCGATATCCATTTGGGTGAGGTTGGAAAACCTTCCTCTCCATTTTGATAGGCAAAACCCATTACAACGATTGGGCAACTCCATTGGCAAGTTTAAAGCTTTCACAGTGTAAAAGAGAAAATTTTAAAGATTCTGAATAGTGCTTGCCTTTGTGTACCGATGGCTTCAAGCCAAGGACTTCTATATGAGTTGATCCTAGAGTGGAAAGATTTAGTAAGAAGTCACAAATCAAATTATGAGAATATTAATTTCAAGTGCAAAAACTCCTTTAAATATGCATATTAAATAGTAATATTTGAAATGTCATTGGATAGTGTAGATGTAACATCATTTTCTAGGCAGTATTGCTGCAAGAGCCAAGGATGGTTTAAATCGAATAAGAAGAAGGTAAAAGCAAAAAGGTGCCTGGTGGAAGAATGTTTCTACAACTCCCTCAGTAATGAAGCCTATCCTAGAGAGTTTGAAGAAGGACAAGGATGAGAACTTGATACCAGTATCTGGATAAATCCAACCTTCCGACTTGATAATTGCTCTCCCTATGTGGAATACTAATGTAATAGATGGATCTGAATTGATGGAATCTTCTCATAACTAATGCAGAAATGCTGGCGACTTCTTACAGACCATTTGTTATGTTTCTTTTTGTCTTCTATCTTTGGGATTTTCTTTTTCGCCACTTTTTGGCTGTTACAAGTGGAGAGAAGTTATGGATTTTCTTTTTATCTTTTTTAAGGGCTAAGTAATGGGAGCAGTAGAAATAGATTTTTGGTAGACCTAAGTATGGGAGCAGTAGAAATAGATTTTTAGTTTTCAGCACAGAAAGAACCAATGTTGGTGCTCTCTATTTACCTTTTCAGAGATTAAAGGAAGTACATGTTGCAGGGTACTGTTGTTTGTAGCTATTTTTTTGTGTCTACGGCTGTTTGAAACAATTGAATGCATTTCCAGTCCTCTTTTTATTATTCTATTAGTGAGAACTTGCAGGCACAGTGATGCTATTTGCATGAGATTTGGTATCAGAGCAATTCGTGATGGCTGAGAGGGGAGTCTGTGTCAATTGGGGGAGAAGAGGCAGAAGGAATGCAACCCCTCGAAAGAACACTTGTGAAGTGCTTCAAAGATTAGAAACCCTTGAGGCAAGATAAAATTTGGATGAGTTTGAAGAGGAACCAGAGAACTTGGAGAATGCTACTAGGATATTAGATCCTATGGAGAGGCTTATTGAGGCATTGGCAAAATAGAACTCTAAGATGAAGTTGGATATTTCAGATTTCAAAGGAGACCTTGACCTTGATATATTCTTAGATTAGATCCAAGAGTTAGAGAAATACACTGAGATGGAAGAAATAGATGAAGATGATCCAAAAAGAGTAAAAATTGCCTCCAAGTTGAAATTGCATGCAGCCCTATGGTGGGAAAATGTGTAGAATTCAAGAAGACAAGGAAAAGATAAAATTCAGCTTTGGCCTAAGATGCTAAAACATCTAAAAGCTCAATTTTTGCCCTCAGATCACCAACAAAAATTGTTTAAAGAATTTCAAAATTTAAAACATATGGATCAGCCAGTGAAGACTTATACTAAATAGTTTATGAGGCTTCAAATTTGAATGGATATACAAGAGAGTGAAGGACAAGTGGCAGCCCAGCAGGTGAATGGGCTCAAATTTCAACTTCAAGATGAGCTTGCATCGGTAAATGTTCCTACTATAGATGAGGCATATGAATATGCCTTATGGTTGACGAGCAACTAAACTGGAAAGACAAAATGGTGAGTAAAATGGGTGAAAGCTATCAAAATAAAGGGAAAGAGGTTCCTTTAGAACCTACCATGAGTGAAAAGTAAGAAGAAAGCAAAAATGTGAAGGTTGACTTAAGAGGAAGGGGAGGCTTCGGAGGTAGAGGATGATGATGATCGCCTTCTGGAGGGCGGCAGCCCTTGAAGTTTTTTATTTGTGATAAATCCCATAAGGCCATAAATTGCCCTCACAACCCTAAAAGGGTGATGGTAGCTCAAGAACAAGAAAAGCAATTGTCAGAAGAAGTTGAGGCTAAGTCGAGAAAACTTGATGTTTAGAAGAACCTTAATATCTGGGGGCTAAGAAACACCCGAGGCTGATTGGAAGAGGAAGAGTGTCTTCTGAACAAAATGCAAATGTAGGGACAAGGTGTGTAAGGTGATCATAGATGGTGGATCTATTGACAATCTAGTAAGTATAGAAATGGTTGATAAATTACAACTTGCTTTTATTCCAAAAGCTAACCCCTACAAGATTTCTAGGTTAAAGAAGAGTCATAGTGTGCTTGTGGATAAGTCTTGTCTTGTTGCTTTCAAAATTGGTCCATATGAGAATGAAGTGCTTTGTGATGTGGTGTAGATGGATGCATGTCATTTGTTGTTGGATGGGCCATGGCAATATGACCGGAATGTAATCCATCAAGGTAGAGATAATACTTATGAGGTTCAGCAAGAAAGAGGGAAAACTATCTTAAAATCATAGAAAGAGGAAGGAGCATTTGAAGTGGTAGTTTTGTCTTTTCTGCAGAAGCTAGATTTGAGCTTGAAGAAAAAAGTGAAAATCAGCCAAAAAGGGATTGAAGGAAAATTTCGAAGCAAAAGAGACAAATGATTTGGAGAGTGAAGTTCAAACAAAATTTGAGGCAGACTTGCAATAAAATTCAACTAACACAATGATTGGTGAACCTCACAAGGTAGATGTTGAAATTTCAGTTGACTGTAGTATGGCTGAATGGAATAGTGAGTTGGGGGGATATGAGCATGATCATAATAAATCTCCCATGAATGTGAAGAGAAATTTGGTTAAAAGTGACTATTTAACTCAGTAAAACAGCAATGATGTGAATTATGATTGGAATGAGAGGAAAAATTTCAAGTCTATCAATGATTAGAGTAGTGATTATTTTGTGGATTCTACATTGAGGACTTTGCATAGTTTTATTGGTCAAATTGAATGGTGGAATCAGCACTGGACTCCCCTCCACACGAAGATTGGGGTTGGAAATTTTGATAATGACCCAGAATTGTGTCAAACAATCCAAGAGAAAACCTTGATGACAAGCCTACTAAAAGGTTTGCACTCTCATATGAATGGCAACATAGTCCAATTCTTCTAAACTAGGAGTTTACAATCTTTCAAAGATGGGAAAGATAATGTAACAGATGGATCTGACCTAACAGAATTTTCTCATAGCTAATGTGGAAATGTTGGTGGCTTCTTGTAGACCATTTAATCTTCCATTTCTTTGTCTTCTATTTTTGGGTTTTTCTTTTTCGCCACTTTTGAAAGATAGCAAAGTGTAGAAAAATGCTTCCAAATGCTAAATCTAACAGGAGAGTGAATGCAAAAATTTCTTACAAACCCTTTAACTGTTACAGAATAGATAAACACATACAAATTCATATTTAAACAAATAAACTCATAACACCAGATTTACGTGGGAAAACCCTTTCGAGAAAAAACCCACAACTCTAAACACTATACTCAATTGTATTATCATGCAACAACCAACAGTTACAATACAATGCACAAAGCCAATGCTCTTTAAGAGTAATTACAGCAACAAAGAATTCTAGAGCAATTTTGGCACTATAATGATGTCTTAGAAAATAACCAACCTATCTTATCAAATCGACATATATATAGAGCTCAACACAAAGAGGTGGGAGCTCATGGTTTTCAAAACCATCTTCAATGCCTAAGAGGTAAGTTGTGTCATAAACAACATCTTGCTAATCTCATGACACGTTGCACATAGCAACTTCCAAAGCAAACAACACCTATCTCATCCATAACGGTCATCTTGCCAAATACAATGTAAGTACAATATAAAAATTACCATGACCAAGAATAGGCGCCTTCCTTACCTCACACCACTTGTAAAAAGTGAACTCCACCATAAATATCAGCTGCCAAAAAATAACTCTTGATGACTCTTCCACCGAACTAGTAACTATCATAGTCATAATAGAAATTTGTCATAATCCCAACATACAAGCCTATGACATAGTTCCTTAAACTTTAGGACTTTCAGAGTATGTGCAAAATAAAATAAAATAATTAAATAAACATGTTTGGACTCTAAGGTTGAAACATCTTAATCCCAACAACTTTTTGGCTGCTGTAAGAGGAGAAAAGTTGTGGGTTTTGTTTTTCTTCTTATTTGATGGCTAAATAATGCTCCATTTTTGGTAGAGGTGAGTATACGAGCAGTAGAAATAGATTTTTTGTTTTCAGCACAGAAAGAACCAATCTTGGTGCTCTATATTTACCTTTTTGGAGATTAATGGAAGTACGTGTCGCAGGTTACTATTGTTTTTTGATATTTTCCTGTGTCTATGGCTGTTTGAAACAATTGAATTCATTTCCAGTCCTCTTTTTATTATTCTGTTAGTGAGAACTTGTAGGCACAGAGGTGCTATTTGCATCAGATACCATGATGATCATCTCATTGAATGCTGACAGCAAGTCACATCTAAGTCATGAATCTTCTTGACAAAGTAATAAGTGTAAAAGGAAGAGCAAAATTTCACTTTCATTTTAAGCACAGGAAGAAATAGATCGCAGGGTTAGGTTTACAAGAACTTATGGCTGATGAGATGAAACTTATAGCATAGTTTGTATTCTGAAGTTTTAGTGAAGTTTAGATCCAATGTAAGTGTTTGTTAGTATCCACTGTATCCTCTTTGTTATTTCTGTATTTGAATGAACATTTTAATTTTTTTATAAAACTCGAACAATAAGCACCTTCTAGGTTTCTTCTGAACACAAACAAGTTTGCCAAACCTAGAAGGCTTTTCACATTTGAGAAGCCATATTTCCTCTGTGTTTGTTCCTTCGCCTTGAAGCAGGGACACATGTCAATTACATTCAAGTTCAACAATATCTTATATATTCCAATTTTAATTACTTTTCTTACTCTCAGTCTGAACGTATGAACCTAAAGCTTCATTTTTTTCATCTGTTATAGTCATGATGTCTTCAAGGACTCTTCAGCATACATCTCTTGTTTGCAATGAGGAGCTTGTGACTTTACCTCTGATTATCATTGGATTTTCCGTTGCCTTCGTTATTGATATTTGTCTAACCAAAAATCAATTTTATTTAACTCAAGGAGGGTCCAGATGGTGGAAACTTGAGACGTATTATCGCAAGGTCTTAGAGATGCCCAAAACAGTTCCTCGCCTAATTATAATTTACTGACGGATATTTCTTTTGAGCTCATCTGTAGGTTGTCATTGCCTCCAATAGGACTTCAACTCCAAAGTACACTGTACAACAATGTCCAAAAAACATATTAAACTGTACAAGAGAATGATGCGTTCGAAAGGTCCAATTGACCTATATGCTCAAAGTGAAGTTAACAATTACCAACTCATCAGAATTCAGAGCTGTAAAGAGTACAAGCCTAAAAAAATCCATAAAAGAGAATAACGGCATTGGTATTAAAGAACACAAACAAGGAAATGTATGTGTGAATATATGCGTGTTGTAGATACTATCACACAGACCATTGGCATTGGCATTTAATATAAAACCCAGAAACTAATGAGAGTAAATCAAACCATATGCTGACAATAACTTGCCTCGTTTAAACCGGCAAGAATATCATCCCCAGTGGTTGAACTCTCCTTAACCAGCTGAGGTTTGCTAGACTTCTTCTTGGCATGAGTTGAGATAGTCCGACTTCTTGTTACCCACAAATTCAATCCACCAAACTTTGAAGAAGATTCTGAATAAATTGTCTTACAACTCATCCTCGAACAATTAAACAACAAATTATAGCATGTAGATTTGGCAGAAGATTTCCCTGCTGACAGATTTTCACTGTAACCTGCTAATGGATGAAGTGATAAGGAAAGCATTTTCTAATGTATTAAAATCTGATTTTCCTATTACCCACAAATGAGTTGCAAGATACGTTTTCGGTACTTATAAAGCACTGAGATGCATAATAAGGGATAAAGTAAAAGCTCTGGCCGCGGATATCAGAGGGATGTTAGCCTTTACGATGGTATTAAAATATATATATATATATATTAATGGAGGATTTTTATTTTTTTTCACAAATTATTTGAGCTACTTCATATGAGAGTATGAGTCTTAGGTTGAAACCTCTTTGACTAAGAGTCAAGGATTAAGAGATGTCTATATCGCCAAATTCTACATTTTACTGGGGCATGACCCCAGCGTTGTCTCTTATGATATCTAAGCGTTACATTCGACAAGACTTGATCACTAGCAAACCTAGGGAAACTTATGCCCTTTGTACTATTTTCTTTTCTTTTCTTTTTAATCGATAAATGTGATTGTGGAACTTGTGCCCTTAATTTAAGTATAAATAATAATAATTAAAGAAAAAGTTTGATTTATAACATGTAGATATTGTATAACTACCAATTGCATCTTGGTGTGTAATGGTATATCGAGGTATCTTCTGATAAGTTCAAATTTGTATGACCAGAGTATAATATTTGAAATAAAGAATTGTAGAATGTGAATTGGGGTTTGTTCATAATTGCCTAGAAAGAAATTAGAAATACTTGTTATACCAATTAATGTTGTTGATGTAGATTGTTGCCATTGAAGTGTAAGGCCTTATGATTTGTGTATTATTAAGGCCCATATTGTTTTAGTGGGATTTGGTGGCAGGGAACATACTCAATGGCATTATAGGGACATTTTTTTTTTGTTGGAATCCCAAACTAGGCATATGTAATCTTTGAACTAACAAAAACAAAGAAGGGAAGCTGAGGTGGTTTTTCACAATCTTTGTATACAATTGCTTTGACTTGTCCAAGTGCACCATTGAAAAGGCCTCTTTATTTGATTTGTAGTCCTTAACAATATATTGTTTAATTGGATTACACCTAGAAACCTATATAAATGTCCCCTTGATGATCTAGAGCATTGCATTTAATAAATAAATACAACTTTTGGAGGTAATAATGAACAATGTAAACAACTAAAGGGGGGAATTCACACAAGTTAAACTTATTTTCAGATCTGATGAATGAACATTAACTTGCATAAATCAACACCGCATCATAAACACACATAACACCAAGGTTTTTGACATGGAAAACTCGGTTAAAGGAAAAACCATAGTGGGGATGAACCCACAAAATAAGTATACTCTGTTAGAAGTATTACAATGGAGAATGCGCATGCATTCAAGCACAATGCCTAGAGCTCACTACTCAATTATAGGAAGGGCTACAACCCTGGGAAGGCTCACTGCCTTACAAACAAGATCAGATCACATCTGGAAATTATGAACTAAGAAATAACATCTTCAAATGCATGAGTACAGTTTCGGTATAGCACATTACAACATCCTCCTTTATGTGCTTCTACTCAACCACCAAATTATATAAATATTCAACGCATACTCCACACATTCGCATTGATTACATTATATTTATTTATATATATCATCAACCTTGGAATGATCATCAAGTTCGGCTCAACATAAACACCTAATAACAAAAATATAATCATACATGCTACAAAATCATATGTGGACCAAGCAATGTCAGCCAAGACCTAGCACAAACCAAATTCAACTTCCTTGAACATGAAACATCTCCAATAATTGTGCCTCGAACATTTGCAACACGCTACATGCATCTAGTCGCCCAAGAACTTGAAGAACATCATCATACTGAAAAAATCATCAATTACAAGATCATCGATTGATTCGGATCACCAACACAAAAGGCACATGATTTAGAAACATCCACAAGCACCATGAATTACCACATCAACATCTGCACAAACACAAATTACTGGAATCATCATCATCATCATCATCAATATTCCAAACCTCAAGAACACCAACTGAACTGATTGCTAACCAAGAAGAATAACTTGTAGACCTCAAAACCATGAACCAATCAAATTGAAGATACTCATCAACGTCCCAAATAATCTATACATATCCGTGGATCAAGATATTACAATGCGGAACAATGCATATTAAATACTGACATATTGCCATCACAGAACAACTAAAAAACTAGTCACAATATCAGTACTCATAACTCACTCAAATCTTCATGCAGACCTCTAGAACTTTACTTGAATCAACTAGAATTAAGCATCTAAAAACCCTTTAATCCACAAACTCTGAATCCAAACATACTAGCCAAACCAATTCACAACAACACTATCACAGACAGAGAAAATATGTTGACATCAATGACGACACATCTGTCAAGAATGACAACACACCTCTCAATCTCATATCAACACCTCAATAGAAATCCAATAAACAAACATCCAACAATCTCCCCCTTTGGAATTGATGGAAACATCTGATGTAAAAAAAGTTCCAAATCAATGACTAAGAAAAGAGGATAGCTCACATATCTCCCCCTGAGATAAATATTATATTTTTCACACACTTCTCTCCCCCTTTAAACATCAATGGAAAATGCACATATTAGCAATTAAAAAACTGAACATGTGAACCACTCACTGCTCCCCCTGAGTAGCAGCCATCACTCATCAATCTGGATCACAAGATATGACTATGAAATGCATCAGACTAATGTAAGACAATGCATCTTAGTTCTGATCAGGAGGGGCAATAACCCCTAACTTCTCTTTGAGATACTCAAAAGTATCCTTAGGCAGAGGCTTCGTGAAGATATCTACCATCTATTCCTTGGTAGACACATACTCCAATCTGACTTCCTTCTCATTTACCTTCTCTCTTAAAAATTGAAACTTGGTAGATATATGCTTAGACTTAGAATGCATCATCGGATTCTTATAAATGTTAATTGCATTTGAATTGTCACGGTACATAGCAATGGGCTCATCATACACTAATCTGATATCTTCCAACATCTTCTTTATCCATACCATTTGAGTACAAATGTTTGCAACAACAATGTATTTTGCTTCAGTAGTAGATAGAGAAATGGAACTTTATGTTTTTTGCTTATCCATGAAACCAATATTTTTCCCAAGAAAAATGCACCACCAATGGTACTCTTTTTGTCATCCACGTCACCTACCCAATCAACATTAGTAAAAGCACTCAAAGTAAAATCATCATCTTTAGGATACGATAGACCAAAATCAATTTTCCCTTTCAAATATCTGAAAATTCTTTTAATAGCTACACCATGAGATTCTTTAGGACCGGCTTGAAATCTAGCAACAAGACAAACAACATTCACGATATTAGGTCCGGTTTGAGTCGAATAGAATCCACCAATCATAGATTTGTATCTAGTCTGATTTTCTTTAGGGGAATCATCATTTTTAGTCAACTTACATCTGGTCACCATAGGATTACCAACTGGTTTGAAATCATCTAATCCAAACTTCTTCAGTAACTCTTTCACATACTTGGACTGAGATATAAAGATCTCTTTATTTGACTGAAAATTTTGCAATCCCAAAAATAATTTCATCTCACCAATCATGGACATCTCAAATTCATTTTGCATCTCATTAGCAAACTTCTTAGTCAAATTATCATCTCCTCCAAAGATAATATCATCAACAAAAACTTCAACAATCAAAATGTTATCATCATCAATCTTGAAGTAAAGATTACTATCAGTAGTACCTTTATTGAATCTAAGCTTTAGAAAATACTTATCCAATCTAGCATACCAAGCTCTTGGGGCTTGTTTGAGTCCATACAATGTTTTCTTCAACCGACAAACCATGTCTTCTTAATCTGTCAATTGAAATCCATCTGATAGACTTTGAAGTCTTTGTAAGCAACATAAGTAAGAAATAATCTCAGAGCTTCAATTCTTGCCACAGGAGAAAAAGTCTCTTCAAAATAAATTCCTTCCATCTATGCATATCCTTTACAAACAAGTCTTGCTTTGTTCCTAACAACTTCACCTTGCTCATTCAATTTGTTCTAGGAGACCCATTTAGTTCCAATTACATTTTATCCTTAGGTCTCGGAACAAGATCCCATTGTTCATTTCAATTTGATTCAATTCTTCTTCAATTGCATTTACCTAATGTTCATCTTTACAAGCTTCATTCATATTCTTAAGTTCAATCTTTGAAACCAAACAGTACTCAACCTTCTCATCAACAATTTTTCTTCTTGTTTGCACACCTTTATTCTTATCTCCTATAATCTGATTTTTTGAATGATTCAACCTTACATACCTAGGACTTTTAGGATTTTCTTGAACTTCAGCTTCTTGTGTTCTTTCTCCAACATCTATACATGTTCCTTCACCTTGCTTAACTGGATTCACCAGAGCAATTTGAATTTGGTTCTAGGTCCGAGGTTGTTTCCCTTTGTCAGAGAAATCATTCTGATCATCAAAATCATATCCATGGGATCTAAATGGATTCTCCTTGCTTTCATCAGCGTTGAAATTATTAGTACTTTCAACAATTTTCCTCAATCTCTTATTATAACATTGGTATTCTTTGCTTTTGGTAGAGTAACCAAGAAATATTCCTTCATCACATCTAGCATCAAACTTTCCTAAATCTTCATCCCTTTTGATACAGCATTTACTTCCAACAATTCTGAAATATTTAACAGTAGGAGCATGACCAAACCATAATTCATAAGGAGTCTTACCGGTATCACCTTTTATATGCACCCAATTAGGAGTATAAATAATAGTATTCATAGCTTCCTTCCAGTGGATATGCAAAACATTTCCTTCAATCACCATAGTTCTAGCAGCTTCTTAGATGGTTCTATTCTTCCTTTCCACAACTCCATTTTGCTAAGGGGTTATAGGAGAATACAACCGTCTCTTTATCCCATGCTTTTCACAAAATGCATTGAACTAATCAGAAGTGAATTCTCCACCTCTGTCAGGTCTCAGACACTTCAGCTTCAATTCTCTCTCTGTCTCAACCATCGCCCTGAAGATTTTGAATTTGTTTAAAGCTTCTAATTTCTCTCTCAAGAAAGTAACCCATATCATCCGCGAGTAATAATCAATCAACAACATGTAATACTTGTCTCCCTGCAAGATCCTAACTCTAGAAGAACCACATAAATTAGTATGCACAAGATCAAACAATCCATTTGAACAATTTTGTTTTCTCCATAAGGTAACTTTGGTTTGTTTCCCTAACTGAAATTCCTTGCATATAGGGTTGGTAGGCTTCATCAATATAGGAATATCTCTCACTGCCTGAGTAGAAATTATCTTGATAATATTATCAAAGTTTATTTGACACATTATCCTATGCCACAACCAACTTTAATCAATATGAGCAATCAAACAACTTTTATCGACAACATTTAAGTGAAAGATGTTACCTTTTGTCTTTGATCCTGATGCATCTCAGTTTCAAAACTACTCAAAATTTTGCACTTCCATTCTTGAATTGTAGATCATATCCCTTGTCAACCATTTATCCAACACTCAAAAGATTATGTTTCAAACATTCTACATACAAGACATCATTGGTATTATTCTTACCATCAAGAGAAATTGAACCTTTTTCACAGATTATACATGCTTTATCATCTCCAAACTTTACTAGACCACCATTATAATTTTCCATAGTTACAAACTTACTCTTATCACCTGTCATATGATGAAAACATCCACTGTCAATCACCCATTCATCTTTTTCTTCAACTTGAGTGACCAAAGCATTTTCTACCTTTATGCAGCTAGTAGAATCAATTGGTATAGGATCATCTTCCTTGATAGCAATAAACACCCATTCATTATCACTTGAACCTCCTTTATTAGAATCATCATTTGTTACACCTTCATCAACAACATAATAACATTTTCTCTAAAATCTATATTTGTTAGGATTAAACTTAGGAACCCTTTTCGAACACCTTGAGGCAAAATGACCTATCTTATTGCATGAAAAATATTTGAGAGGCAATTGTCCATCATACTTACCAGATCCTTTCGGTAATCTCTTTGCAATAAGGGCTTAAAGCTCCTCAATCTCTCTCTCTTCTTCAAGAATTTTCTTCCACTCTAACTCATATTTTGATTCCTTGTAGAAATTTCTCTCGAATCATATCTCTGCTTATCCTTTCTGAAAATACTGGCCCTGAATGCAGATTTTGTCTTAGGAAGGAAGTCACCAAACTCACTCAATTCAAAGGCTGCAAACTTTCCAATCAATATGTCTCTTGTTGCATTAGTCAAAGTTCGGATCTCCTCAATAACAACAACTTTGTGTTTGTATGATCCTGGCAAGGATCTAAGCACTTTAGCAACAATCTCTAATTCTTCCAATGTTCCACCAACATATATGATATTGCACACATGTTCGTTCACCTTTTGCATGAAAGAGGTAATATTTGATCTTCTCTCATCCTCAAGATCTCCTATATACCCTTAATGCTCTGCAACTTGGTAATTTTTACATAACTGTCACCTTCATATAAGGTTTCTAACTTCTTCTAGATCTCATGAGTAGTCTGCAACCCAAAACATTTGTCATCTCATAATTAGTTAGAGCACTCAACAAATCTTCCATAGCCCTAATGTTACATTCAACTTGGTTTATCTCATCCGGAGTTGAAGGACCATTTTGAGGAATGGTATATTTGTTCTTTGTAATTGTCCAGTAATCTTTGCTAATGCATCTCAGGTGACACTCCATGCGATTATTCCAAAGAGAATAATTAGTGCCATCAAATCTTAGACTATCCTTCTTGAAAGTTGTCATCCTGGGTCACCTCAAGCGATCAAGATTCTTCAAAGGAACTTTCTCTAATACCAATTATTGGTAACAATGTAGATGACTGAGAGGGGGGGTGAATCGGTTGTCACAAAAAATCACACAACTTAAACTTATTCTCAGATCTGATGAATGCACATGAAAACATAAATCAACACCACATCATAAACACACATAACACCAAGATTTTTTACACGAAAAACCCAATTAACGGAAAAACCATGGTGGGAATGAACCCACAAAATAAGTATACTCTGTTAGAATTATTACAATGGGGAATGCACATGCATTCAGACACACTGCCTAGAGATCACTGCTCAAATTATAGGAAGGGCTACAACCTTGGGAAGGCTCATTACCTTACAAACAAGATCGGATTACATCCGAAAATTATGAACTAAGAAATAGGATCTTCAAATTCCTGAGTACAATTTCAGTTAAGAACATTACAACATCCTCATTTATATTTCTTCTCGACCACCAAAAGATATAAACATTAAATACACACTACACACATTCACATTGATTACATTACATTTATTTACACATATCATCAACCTTGGAATGATCATTAAGATCGGCTCAACATAAACCACCTAATAACAAAAAAATAATCATACATGCTACAAAATCATATGAAAACCAAGCAATGTCGACCAAGGCATAGTACAAACCAAATTCAACACCCTCGAACATGAAACATCTTCAATGATTGCATGCTTCGAACATCCACAACATGCTACATGCATCTGGTCGACCAAGAACATGAAGAACATCATCATATCAAAGAAAATCATCAATTATGAGCTCATCGATTGATGGAGACCACCAACACAAAAAGGAACACGATCTAGAAACATCCACAAGCATCATGAATTACCACGACAACATCTACACAAACTCAAATTACTGGAATCATCATCATCAATATTCCAGATCTCAAGAACACCAACTGAACCGACTCTTAACCAAGAAGAATAATGTGTGGACCTCCAAACCAAAAACCATTTGAATTGAAGATACTCATAAATGTCCCAAATCATCTATACACATCCGTAGATCAAGATATTACAATATGGAGCAATGCAAATCAAAATACTAACATAATGCCATTGCAAAACAACTGAAAAACTAGTCACAACACTGGTATTCATAACTCACTCAAATCTTCATGTGGACCTATGAAACTTCAGCAGAATCAACTGAAGATAAGCATCTAAAAACCATTTAATCCACAAATTTTGAATCCAAACATATTGGCCAAACCAATTCACTGAACTCACTGCAACACTGTCATAGATAGAGAAAATATGTTGACATCAATGACAACACATCTTTCAAGAATGACAACTCACCTCTCAATCTCATATCAACATCCCAATAACAATCCAATAAACCAACATCCAACACCCCATAGCTGCCAAAAATCACTTGCAACCAGAACGCCTCACATCTGAAGAGAAAAGGGCATGATTGAGTGTTATGCAACCTTGAGAGACAAATTGATCCACACAAGCATATGATATTGAGACTAACTTCTATCTTCTCACCCTGAGTACTCAAATAAATATTAAACCCATTAGTAGTTTTAGGAAAACCATGCTTTATCATAAGAGGTATGACACCCACATCTCTATGTCACAAATTCCATTGTCTATGTCTCTTGGTAAATAGATTTGTCACTACGGTTGTTTATCTGAAACTGACCCTATTTGCCCAATGAGCAGTGACAAGCGTTCCAACAGTTGGAGAGATTGTTCTGTGAAACACGATCTTCCTCTGCGTTTGAGAGGGGCAGCTCCCTCGTATGATAGGAGTATTTAGTATTTTTGTGTACTTTTAACCTGAAAGTACACAAAGGAGAAAACATAAAACTAAAAAGAAATAAAGATAGAAACCCCAACAATAGACATACGACCATCAACTGAGATTTCTCAATATTAGCAACAAATTACAAGGGGAGTTTAAAAGGTAATATGCTTAGCCATGAGATGACGATAAAGAAGAATGACAAATCTCAACATACAAAGAGATAAGATACTTCAACACATTCAAACTGAGATACCAAAGGTTGCTTGTGCATCATCACATCAATTGTACAGATCACATATGCATAAAAAGACTACCAATTTGACATACAAGAAATCAGCAATGATAACACACAAACTAAGACATATTCTTCATTATCCTTTTGGAAATATACAAGTCCAAAATCCTTTCTATACACAGTGCAAGTCAAAATGTCATTACAAGTTTCTCCTGGAATTCCAACAGAGTTTTCCCCTCTGTAAAAAGTCTCCCCCCTTTAACAATGATAATTCCTTGCATTTATAGGCTCTCATCTTGGTAACCACTTATAACTACCTCGATAAGTACTGCCTAACTACTTTTTTGAAATATAATAAGCCTTGTATATTTTTTTTTTGCATAACTTTTTCAAAATAAGGTCTATTTTCTGACTTTTGGTTACATTAAGTGACATAAGTCACTTTTACAAAAAAGTAACTAGAAACTTAAAACTTTAAGAAAGAGATCAAATAATTGATCTTGTAGAGATGAAATTGAATCTTTGTCTAATCTAAGAATAATTCATTCATAAACAAATTAACCTTCAAGGAAACATATTCCAACTTCATCTAATTAACATTCTTTCCTTCCATTGAGTCAATAGTTTTCCTTCGCAAGCTTTCAATTGAAAATAACTCCTCATCCTTCATGCTTTGATAGATATCTCTGAATCTCTTTGAAGAGTTCCATCAAACAATTGAGCGATGTGCAACTGCCCTTTTCCTGAAGGCTTCTAAAGTTTTTTGAACAATTCATTTTGGTGTATATCTAACAATTATTCATTCCATGAGATGACATTATCTTCAATGCATTATATGAAATAGCTCACATCCCTTGTCTTCCCATCCACATTTTTCTTTTTAGTAAAGCATTCCCAACTATAATATATTATTCTGCATGTCTTGATGTCTACACCCTGATCCAAAACTCCCATTCTAGCACACGTAGGTATAGGATACTGGCAGAGGTTTTTGCATGCAGTTTTATATTTGTTTATCGTATTTGTTTGAAAGTTTCTATAGCCTTTTCAACAAATCCATCTTCTACATGTTTTGTAAGCATTGCATTTCATGAGGTCACATTCCATTGAGACATTCTTTCAAATAGTTCCAGCGACTTGTCTCTGCTCCACCTTTCCTTGATACATTATGTAAAACAACTATTATGCATTGTATGTGTTTCCACATTAGCATGCAAGTTTACCAAATAATTTCAAAGTATAATAACTAACAAAAAATCTCCATACATTACGCTATGATGAACATGTAAAGCTAAGATGGCATAGGCCGTGGACTGAGTTTCATGCATGCCACTGTCATTTATTTGAAAGATTCTAGAGGCTTTTCAACAAATCCAATGACATATATTCGAAGTACCCTGTCTAACAAATGTCTGCGATTCCACATTTGCATTTCCAACCAAATGTCTGATAGAAGTCCCAACTTCTATAATGCTTTGGTGATATTCATACACTGTTTTAAAACTCCAATCTACATACACACGTGGGTAGGAAAAGTTGGCAAGAGATACAAAATTTAACTTCAATGCCTACAATTTCATTTGTTCGAAGGTTTCCAAAGCAATATCAATGAATTCTTTTGGTAAACATTTGCACCATAATTGTGTTTCATCGGGCACCATCTAAATAGTCCACATCACCATCAAAAATACATCTGTATTGCAATGAGAAATAGATACCATTTGTAGAAAGTAAACTTGGTTATCCTTTCATCACCATTTATCATTGTATTGAACTCATTAAAACCACAATAAATCCATATATCGTGATAGTTTGAAGACATTCAATTATGATTATTGAGCAAAGAGGCAATAAAATTGTAATTGCCACGACAAAACTTCTATATTCTATGAATTTTAACCATAGTTGGTATGCGTGTTAACTATACATCATTATGTCAAACATTTCTCATGCATCGTCTTTGCTTCCATATCTTTTGCAAACATGTTAGCCAGGGCATAAAATGTATTATACTTTGGTGGATGTCGATACTCTTTTCAGAGCTTGAGCTTCCATTTCAGCACATGTAGAGAGGATGCTAGCATAGGTTGCAGAGGAGTTCATTACCCTTGCCAACTGCAACCACTTGAAAGTTTCAAAAGTCTATTCAACAAATATATTATGTATGTTTTGTCATTATTGCAACTGTGAGATGAAATCTCTTTTAGAGGCTCCTGTAATTTGCTTTCATACCTCTAGAGCAGCTGCAACATATGATGAACTCCCTCTCTTCTTCAATGCATTGATGAATGTTCATAGCATGTTGTCTGAAGTTTCTTTTTAAAGACTCTTATAGAGGTGGTTAAGAATGCTCTAGAACGGAGCATTTCTAACCTTCTTGACAAAACAGGCCCACGGGGTTAGAAAATGAGGTTAGTGATGCTCAATTTTGGAGCATTCCTAACCTTTTTGTGAGAGGTTAGAAATATGGGTTAAGAATGCTCAAAAACTAAGAATTTGTAACCATTTTGGCAAAAGGTTAAGAAATGAGGTTAAGAATGCTCAAAAAGTGAGCATTTCTAACCTTCTTTTTCAAAGACTATGATTTTGACCTCGGAAACCATTGATCACGGAGGGGAATAAAGGAGGAATGCAACTGATGTTTTTAGACAAGTCTTTCCCTCAAATGACCAAAATAAAAATAATCTAAAATATTAAATTATTTATTTGAAAAAATAATTTAAATATTTTAAATTTAATGCTCATGCTTGAGAAAAATGACATAACTTTCATACGGTAGGGGGTTATGTCCTGAAATTTGAATCACGCGTCAATGATAGGTAAATGGGCCAACACAATTATTTACACCTCATGTCAAATCCTAGGATGAGATATTTTAATCATTTTTGGGCGACAAACACCAAAATTATAAGGTTTAATATATGACAAATTACGAACTGGGTTCAGGCAAAAATTGGCCACATGACACAAAATGATGCTAATGACATGCCTATCAAATGGTTTCCCTCAATTCTTGGTAATTTCCAAAATTCATCCATTTTTCATATTTTAACTAGCAACGATCTTGGATTGCGTGTTCACTGTTTACGCGTAAACACCTATTGGATCCTCACTCAACATTGAGATCAATTTGAAATTAAAATTTTACGTATGTCAAATATGGGGGCAACAATGTCTAAGTTGGGCTCCAAAATAAAAATAGATATTCTCTTGGACATGTAAGATGCTTTCATAAGTTGACATAGTGAACCCACTATCTTGGTTACAAAATTTTATCATATTGCACCTTTAGCAAGTTGCTTTATGACATGCATCATAGATTGTCATAAACTTGGTCAAGGTTTTTGGTTCACTTTGTAATTCTACCATTGCATTCTCTAATGTGCTTCATAAAAATTGTTACACACTTACAATGTCATATATTCTTAAACACATGTATATCACATAATGCTCTCATGTATTGTTACACACATGTCATGCAAATGTATACACATGGCATAATGGCCAAGTCATAAGAAAGATGCCCTCATTTCCCAAATGAGGCACAACTAATAAATAAACATAATTAGCACAACTAATTTGCATATTAAGACTTGTAAGGTGTATGACACAACTATCCCAATATAGACTAGCTAGTGATGCCTATCAAGCTATTTTTTCCTACATCGATAGGGATTTCTAGTGTAAAAACCATGTTTTCTAATGTGTTTATATTGAAGAACTATTTTTAAGTTTCAACTACAAAATTGTATAACTTTCAAGGGATTGTTAACATTTCTATAATAAAAATAAAAATAATATTTTAGCAATTCATAGTTCACAAAGTTTTATTTTGTACCAAATTATAGGCTAATGAGTAATTAAAAAAATCTAATCCAAATTTGTGGCAAGAGATTAAATAGATGTGATCAATAGAAAATTCAAACCTTAATGAAAATGTAGCAATAAGAGACAATAAAGTGTGGCTCAAAACCCTAATCATGTTTCAAATGAAGGATAAGGAATTCAAAATGCTCAATTTGATATTGTTGGTGTAATTATGTATTCTTATATGATATAATTACACTTTACTTAAGTTAACTTAGGATAATGCATCTTATCGTAGTTTGGATATGATACACTTAGGGAAGTGTGCACATAGGGATGTAGCTTGTAGGAGAAATTCCACCTTTTGTGGTCTTATCTTGCTGTTACATTCCACATTCAGTGGGTCATCCACCTCTTGTGGAATATTATATTATTTCTCCTACCTACCCCTACTTTTTCTTACCTACCCTTGTTTCTCATTGAGCCACATGTCATGATTGTGTGTTCACATATCCATTTGGCCTTGCCTATGTATGTAGGCCTATAATCATTGTATTGGTTAATCCAGTTGATCATTTGCATATTGATGAGAATATAGTTTGTTCTCATCAAACTAATGTCTCTCTTTTGTGTGCTTTTCATTGTGCCCTTGATCTTGGCAAAATTTCACATGGTATCAGAGCCATCGGGTTTCATTGATTAGTTTTGGGAGACATCTTGGAAGGCTTCTAATTATGGATCTGAGGTACTGCGCATTTTGGAGGCATCCTATAGCGTTTTCAACCTCACCATTGCGTCTGGGAGGCCGTTTCCATAAAAATCGAGTATAAACTCAACCTATTTTGGTGAAAGTCGAATTTTGGGTGTTGGAGGAATTTTTTACCCGATTTGAGTAGGTACGGTACACATTTTCAAAAAAAAATAAAAATTATTTTGTGAATTTTTTTTTTTTTTTTGATTTATTTAAAATAAAAAAGTATATTTCACAGATTTTTTTTGTTGAAAAGCTTGTTTTAAAAAAAATAAAAAAAATTCAGGGAGGCGGGGGGTATGTTGTGTATCGTAGACCATACCTGTGCCAGCGATGTCCTTTGCTTCTGGCTCTCCCGACGACGTTGACCTCCGACAACTCCCGCAGCATCTGCCGGCTCCAACAACCTCCTGTCGACCCTGGCCACCGCTTGCCGCCTGACCCTCGCCTCTACTTCCTCTGGGTTGCGCCTCCCGCCGGTGACCTCCCGCTATGCTGCCGTGTGCCCTTCACCTTCCTCCGATGAACCCACATCTACCACATGGCAGGAGGCCACTGGCCCGTGGGTAAAACACTGTGACACGTCACCTGCCCCGCTAGCCACCACATCAGTTGTATGTACAACCAGAGAGAAGGGTGTGACGACCATTTTGACGATCATAAGATCATCAAATTTAACATAGAAAATTGTTGATGTCAGCCTATGTCAGCATTTTTAAAAAAAATTTAGACCCCTCTCTGTTGAGTAGTTTGATTTTTTGGGTCAACTTTGGAGGCTCATAACTTGCTCAATTTTGCTCCTTTTTGGGTGTAATTTTTTTTTATTTGGGCTAATTTTTTCGTTCTCTCCGCAGTGGTGTGGTTATTTTCTGATTTTGGTGCACAGGGTTTTCAGAATTTTCATATTCTCTCAGCAATACTTGTCCAATCCTCAATTTTTCAACTTCAAAGGCTTTGTTTGGGCTCATACGACCTCCTTTTCAGGTGCCATTTTTTTTTAAAGTGCATTTTTTTTGTGTTCTTTCATAATCTATCATCATTTTGTAGATATTTTGAGTGGATATTGTACTTTTAGATATTGGTGTTTTTTGGCCTACTTGGTACTTGTAATTTGCTTGGGTCTTAGTTTAGATCTCTTGGCATTATCAGTTTGAGTCTCCTTTGGCCTCTTCGAGGCAATTGTAAATTTGAAATCAGAAGTCCACTTTGCCATTTTTTGCAAGTGGCCCATTGTACACGCACTAACTATAAAGTGCCAAATCATCATTTGGGGGGGGGGGGGGCTTCTTTGATTGAGTGAATTTGGGGGGTGGTGGCTACATTTGATGCTTTCACAGAAATGTTGATGTTGGAACAATCTAAGTTGTTGAACGTGGGGATTCTCAAGTTTTCAAAGTCCAAGGCTTTGGTGGCTAATCAAGGGAGTCAAGGGAGTCAAGGCAAAGATTCCAACAAGAAGAAGAAGAAGCAATCTAAGTCAAAGCCACAATAGGAAAAGGACAATCATCCTCTCCATCACAAGGCTATTTTTCATCCTCTTCCAAGAAGGGGACTCCACCTAAGAAGGATAAACCAACTTGTTCTTATTGCAAGAAGTATGGTCATGATGATCATCGATGCCACACCAAGCAAGTTGATGAGTTGATAAATCTCCTTAAGAAGAACAATATCAAATTTCCTTTCGCCTACAACAAGAAGGAATCATCTCCTTCTACCTCACAGTCTAAGGGAAAAGGGCAAGAATTTGTGGCTAAAACAAGTTCTTCACAGTAGTGGATACTTGACTTGGGTGCCTCTTATCACATGGGTTCTACAAAGGAGCAATTTTCTTCATTGGAGCCATCAAAGGCACCTCACATTTACATAGGTGATGATACACAAGTTAAGGTTTAAGGGAAAGGTTCGGTTGACATGGATGATGGAACATTTGAGAATGTTCTTTATGTTCCTAACTTGTCTACCAATCTTCTCTCTATCTACCAAATCACTCACTATGGGAATGGGAAAAAGGTTGAGTTTACACCTGATTCAATTATGGTAAAAGAACTTGATAATGATGCCTTGGTAGCAGTGGGACAAGTAAATGACAACTCAAGACTTTATTAGTTCTCCCACTTTGTGCCAAGTTCTCCTTCTAGGGCCTTGCTTATTCAAATTCAGAAATTAAGCTATGGCATGAGCAGTTTGGTCACCTCAACTACCGCTATCTTCAACAGCTTATCACTAAATACATCATCATAGGTCTACCTTGAATCAGTTTTTCAGAGGGTGTGTGTTCAGGGTTTTCCATGGGCAAGCATCCCGAGGAGAAGTTTGATAAGGGGAAAGCTTGGAGAGCTTTGGAAGTTCTTCAACTTGTTCACAACGATGTAGTAGGTCCCTTTCCATCACCTTCATTTAGTAGGGCCCGCTATGTCCTCACCTTCATTGATGAGTACTCCTGCTTCACTTGGGTATATTTTCTTATTCATAAGAGTGAAATGTTTGACATATTTCTAGACTTCAAGGCTCATGTGGAGAAGCAATCAGGGAAAGTGGTCAAGATTCTTCACACAGATAATGGAAGGGAATATGTGAACAAAAGACTTGAGGATTTTTGTACATTTGAGAGGATTGATCTTCAACATTTTGTTGCTTACACTCTACAACAGAATGGAGTTGCAGAACACAAGAATAGAAACTCTCAAGGAAATGGCTAGTTGTATGATACATGCACGTTCTCTTGATCCCGCCAT
The DNA here is from genome assembly GCF_030272615.1 of Cryptomeria japonica. Lineage (NCBI taxonomy): Eukaryota > Viridiplantae > Streptophyta > Pinopsida > Cupressales > Cupressaceae > Cryptomeria > Cryptomeria japonica. The sequence continues at coordinate 678,804,295 of NC_081406.1, read as the reverse complement.
TTGGGCAGAGGCTATTAGGTGTGTTGCACACGTCCAAAATCGGGTTCCTCACAAAGATTTGATGGGTATTACTCCTTTTGAGGCTTGGGCTGGTAGGAAACCGATTGTGAGACATTTCAAAGTCTTTGAGTGTCCAACATGGGCTCACATTCCTCCATTGAAATGCAAGGCATTGGAACCTCAGAGTAGGCCTTGTATTTTTGTTGGATATCCCGAGGGTGTTAAGGCATATTGATTGATGGATCTAGAAACACATGAGGTGTTTATTGAGAGGAGTGTTCATTTTGAGGAAATCTCTCCTAGCTTAACCTACCTTCCTCCTCTACCTTCCACCATTGTGGATAGTGATGAGAGTGATTTAGATGGTGAGACTCCTTCAACTCCAACTCACAGGGTTACACCTCTACAGGGTCCACTTGCAGTTGAGGAGCCTCGTTCTCCACCTCCACCTTGACCTCATTGGGCTTGACAGAAACTTGAGTCAGTGAGTTCTCTTGTTGGGGATCTTTTAGATACACAGAGGACTCAATCACAACATCGGGACCTTCCACATGCATAAATTGCTACCGCTTCTGATCCACAAACATTTCAGGAAGCATCAGGGATTCCCGAGTGGGACCAAGCTATGGAGGAAGAGTATAGTTCCTTGATGAGGAACAACACTTGGGAGTTAGTCCCTCTCCCTAAGGGGAGAAAGATGGCTTGATGTAAGTGAATCTATCGAACCAAGTTTGCAACAGATTGTAGTGTGGATAAGTATAAGGCTCGACTTGTTGCGAAATGTTTCTCACAAATTCCAGGTGTTGACTATACTGTGACCTTTGCGCCCGTAGCCAAGATGAACTTAATTCGCTTGACACTTGATATTGTTTCAGCTCATGGTTGGGTTGTACATTAGATGGATGTGAAGTGTTCTTTTCTTCATGGAGATGTTGATGAGGAGATATATATGGAGCAACCACAGGGTTTCATCCAAGATTCTTCATTGATTTGCAGACTGAGGAAATCTCTCTATGGCCTTAAGCAGACCCCTAGGACTTGGTACACATAGATGGATTCCTTCCTCCTCTCAGCAGGGTTCACCAAGTGTCATTCGAATATGAATGTCTATATTTTGCGATAGGATGACTCACACTTGATACTTGTGCTCTATGTTGATGATTTGATCATTACAGGGAGTACCTCATCCATCATTAGTAGTGTCAAATATGCTTTGCATGACATATTTGCTATGACTGACTTGGGTATTTTTCACTACTTTCTTAGGATAGATATTTCAATGTCACCTTCTGGGATTACACTATCATAGCCCAAGTATGGTCATGATCTACTTGCACGCTTTCATATGGCTGATTGTAAGCCTGCATCGACTCCCTTTCTTTCAGGAGTCAAGATTGAGGCTTAGTGCTTTTCTCCACCAGTTGATGCCACATTGTATCGTCAGCTTGTGGGTAGTCTCATCTACTTGACTCACACACACCCTAACATTTCATTTCCAGTTGGCATGGTTTCCCGCTTCATGCAGGAACCACATGAGCTTCATTGGAAAACCGCCAAATGCATCCTACACTACGTCCAGGGTACACATCATTATGGGATTCACTATGCAACAGGCACAAGACTTCTCTTGGTTGGATACACACACTCCGATTGGGCTGGCAATATTGATGATCATATGTCTACTTTTGGTTACAACTTCCACCTTGGTTCAAGCCCCATTTGTTGGCAGAGCAAGAAGCAACATTCTATTGCTCTCTCTTCGACTGAGGTTGAGTATCGAGGGGTTGCTAACGCAACGAATGAGACTATTTGACTTCAACATATTCTGATAGAGTTTGGGTTCTCCACTCCATAGCCGATAGTTCTACATTCTGACAATCAAAGTGCTATTGCAATCTCGAAGAACCCAGTTTAGTATCAACGGACCACATCCGAGAGCTGATTCAGGAGCAGGTCATTGATTTGTAGTATTGTCCTACAACTTTGCAGGTTGCAGACATATTCACCAAACTCTTCACTGAGAGTAAGTTCCAATAGTTGCGAGCTCTTTTGGGGGTGTGGGATGTTTCATTATGGGGGTCAGTTGACTTCTCCTTCCTCTCTTATGGGGGGGACTTTTTCCTCTTTGAGGTTTTGTCCTTCTTCTTTGAGAGTCTTTTGCACATTTATCTCTCTTTTGGGGGGGAGTTTTTTCCCATTGGGTTTTCTCCCTTTCTTCATTTGTGAGAGATTTCATTGCATAGGTTTGCTTGCATTTGCATATTGTACATGGGTACCTATCATGGCCTAGTAATCGGGACCCATCTTGCATTATTGACTTGAGTCTTCATTCCCCTAAGTTGCACTTAAGGGGGGGTGTTGGTGTAATTATTTATTCTTATAGGATATAATTACACTTTATTTAAGTTAACTTAGGATAATGCATCTCATCGTAGTTTGGATATGAGACACTTAAGGAAGTGTGCACATAGGGATGTAGCTTGTAGAAGAAATTCCACCTTTTGTGGTCTTATCTTGTTGTTACATTCCACATTCTGTGGGTCATCCATCTCTTGTGGAATATTATATTATTTCTCCTACCCACCCCTACCTTTTCTTACCTACCATTGTTTCTCATTGAGCTACATGTCATGATTGTGTGCTCACATATCCATTTGGCCTTGCCTATATATGCAGGCCTATATTCATTGTATTAGTTAATCCAGTTGATCATTTGCATATTGATGAGAATACATTTTGTTCTTGTCAAACTATTGTCTCTCTTTTGTGTGTTTTTCATTGTGCCCTTGATCTTGGCAAAATCTCACAGATACCCCTAATGGAGAATGAATAGACTCTAATAAAAAGCTTGTAAATGTTGCAAGAATGTAATCAAAATTATAAAGAAATAAAAATCTTTATAAACATTTCCTAAATGACATATCAATTGATTAATATGGATAAACAAATACTTGAAGAAAAAAGAGTTGGGACACTAACTATTTGGAACAATCTACTAAAACATTATTAAATTCAAATAAATAAGTAAATGGTACTTATCTTTTAGTTTGATGTTGTTTTGATTTTGCTAGATATTCCTTAATTTCTCTTTACACTAAAAAATTAGGTCATGTTTATTGAATGCATCAAAACAAATATAAATTTTGTCTAACACTAAGGGTCATTTTCACAACTTAGAAGTTATCTACACGACCATGGAATGGATTGTCTAATTACAAACCTAACCCCTTTACATATATATGAAATGTGTTTTAAGTCTAAAATAATATTGCATTTTTTTGTAATATTTTTATAGTTGTGTGGATAAAGGAGTTTGCAAGTGACTAAGAAAATATTCCCATCTTGTCAAACTCCTAAGACACCAATTTAATGGCTTTTGTATAAAGATTGAAAAATAAATAGTCATGCAGTGCCCTAGAATGCTGATGCTGCATTGAAATACTTTAATTTGCTTTGATGTGTGCAAGCGGTGTTCATTAATGTTCTTTAACTTCTAAATATTGAAATGAATTAGGTTTACTCATTAAATACCTTGTCAAGGGAACAAGTAAAATGTTTCATACTATAAGTGATACGTAAAGTGTTACATCCATCTTGTGCCCTAATACTTTGATAATATTTAATGCACTGATACGTTCCATATTGTTGAATAGTGATTCACAGTGCACATGAAAATGATTTTGTTTTGAATCATTAAGTTTATATGAGCTATTTTATCATGTTTGATCACGTTAGGATTAATGATGATATTTTAGACTAATGACATGGTTTTGACCTAGTGGATGTAGGGAATTCATCATCCTTTGAGAAGGGAGAGAAAGTATCATTATGAATGGGAGGTAAATAGATGAATGATCTAATGTTATCTGAAACCCTAAGCTTGCAAGTTAATGATGTGCTATGTTAAGTTACGGTCTTGGGTGTGGTGTTGTAAACTATATACCTATTGTGGTTTACCCTAGAAAGTTAGTCTAGTTGTTAGGGCTTAATGGAATCCTTATTCAAATATTAACATTGAATAAAAAATACATAAATGATTATGTATAAATAGATTAGGGAATATGTGTGTATATGTATATGTATGTATGTTACGCCACACACACACACATACACACACACATATAAGAATTCCAAACTCTATGTATACATAGTCAAATATGTACTAAGGTGAATAATTTTTTCCATGTATTGAGTGGACCATGCTCAAAGTATATGAGATTTGAATCATATTATACAATAGAGCTTTTGTTGGCAACAATGCAACAAAATGAGAGGGGTGGGGAGTGAATTAGTTTGCACCAGAAACTCAAAACCTTGCTACAACTTAAACCATAACTCAAATTTGATAATAAACAACTAAAGCATAAAAAAACACCACATCAATAGCACACATAACACCAATATTTTTGACATGGAAAACCCGATTAAGGGAAAAACCATGGTGGGAACCTACCCACAATGAGATAATACCCTTTTAGGAGTAAGTGAAATATTACAATGGGGAATGCACATGCATTCGGGCACACTGCCTAGAGCTCACTGATCCAATTAAAAAAAATCGGAAGGGCTACAACCCTTAGGGAAGGTTCACTACCTTACAATAATTCACATTGACTTACAAAAGCATTCGGATTACATGTGGAGAATCATGAACTGATAAGATAGTATCTCAACATGCCCAAGTATAGTTATGGTTAAGCTCACCGTCTGATCTGATTTGCAACACACTTCTTCACACTTTCGAAGGATCAAGCATTTTCTCACACACTTAATCAATCACACACATTCACAGACACCTCACACATATGATTACAATGCTTATTTATACACATCATCAACCTAGCATTGTAGGTCGACTCACCACACACTACATATTATAAAAATATAATCACTCACGCTACAATAATGCATGCAAACCGAAACAATATCGGATAAGACATAGTCTAGACCTAAACAAGCACCACAAATATGAAGCACCTCCAAGAATTATGCCTTGATCATCCACAACACTGAAAACATTGTATAACAAGAAGAACATCATCGGACCAAGAAAATATTCAATAACATGCACAATAATCAATGCGGACCACCAGTATGCATAACAAATGATCTAGAAACTTTCACATGCAATGTGAATTGCATTGCAACAACCACAACAACTCGCATTACAAGAAGCATCACAATCTTTCTACTAGAGCTAAAGAACATCAACATAATTGATTGACAAACTGAAAGATTATCTTGTGAACCTCCAAATCATGAACCACTTGAACTGAGGACACACATTAAAGTCTAGAGTACGTCCCACACATCCACAACTGAAGATATTACAATTCTAAAGCACAACATATGGATTCACCAAAACCTGCAACATTTAATACCCAACCACAATACCAGATCTCACAACTTGATCAAATCATCACATGAACCTCTAAAAATTACGTTGAATCAACTAGAGATAAGTATCTCATAACCCATTAAGCCACATTAGCTCATCTACAACATATGAGTAACTGCACAATGATGGTGTGTAAAAAAGTGGACACACACCTAATTTTTTGAAAAAACAAGCACCGCGATTGCGGTACTTAAAATTCAAATCACCCTGTACGCGCTAAGGTTCGTTGTCCCTGAGCCTAAAGGGACAAAACCGCATATGAGGTTTCTTTATAAAAATGATCATGTACTCAGTTCTTTAGGACTTATAACCACGTACACGGTTTTAAGTCCTAAAGAACCACGTATGTGGTACTTGTCAATAATTTTTTGTTTTGGCCGACTTTGTCTTATTTTTTACGCGGTTGCGAGTTGATAATTTGGGTTTTTTCTCACTAAAGCACACACGGGCTCCCTCTTTTCTAACCTAAACGCCATGGATCAAGGTTGGTTTTGCTTGATTTTTGTTTTTTTTTTGCATTTGTTCAATTTTTTTTATGTTTTAAATTTAAATTCGTTTATTTTGATTAGGTTTTTTTATTTTTTGTTACACAAACCAGATTTTTAAAATCCACAACAACAACAACAACATGATGCACCTCCTCAAAAACCTGAACAAAACACACATAATACACTTCCAACTCTTCCTTTTGACCATACATCTGATACACGAGCAATTGCTTAATCAGTTAGGGCAAAACACAACTAAAATAAATAGACTGATTAATAAATTGAAAACATCTGAGCTTGAGCATCATAAATCCCTCGCTACTAGCCTAGAAACATTAGCTAGTGGTGCCACTATAGTTTCCACTCAAATTACAAAATGGAGAAACTATAGGGATAGGCATCATCAATATTATGCTAGTGGGTTATCACATGAGGGAGTGAAAAACAAAACATCAGTAAACAACAAATAAGTGCCCTTTTTGTAGATCCTAGAACTGGTGAGTCGTTACCTCTTAATGCAAAGAGGTTTCCCATACATTGGTGTACCGATGTGTAGATGAAGAATCTTTTTTGGCAGAGGTGGTGGATGGTCTTTAACGAACCACCTTGTAATAATTTTGAGGTGCCATTATATTTTTTGAGGAAATTATATTGTGAGTTTTTCCTCAATGTGCTACCTAATTATTTTGACATGAGAGAGCTCCATGGTAGAGGTGGCGGCTCTGCCCAAGATAGAATTGGAGCCAATAGGCGAGTATCCCAGGAGAGTTGTTGCCCCCTAACACCCAAACCCAAGGTGCATTTGACTATCCCAGTAGACTTGAAAGAGTCGATGGGACTGCAGACTCTTCAGGCGGCCACAACATTGACTAATGTGATCATCCAGCATGGGACATAATTAGCACACCCTCTTATACCAGATGATGAGCCATTAGTTACTACAGGTGGCGCTAGTGAGCCCATTCAACATGTGTGTGCCACTTTCTTAGGGATATGCACAGGGACAGATGACAAGGCCACTGTAGATGGATCCACATCCTATTTGTGCATGATTTATGGGAGTAGGTGTTAGACCTGCATGACTGAGGATGTGGCACTGACAGATGAGTTGATCGACATGTTGTTTGGTAGTCATCTGCAAACACAGGTGTGTTGATTCGAATTCATAGTATTTTATTTATCAGTCACTTAAAATTTTTAATTGTAAATGAATTTTCATTTATAGATCATTTTAAATTGATATAGATAAGATGCATTTCAAGATGCAACAACTATATCTGATATTCCTCTCGCAGTTACTGCAGCAACAACTTCGACATCTGAAGTATACATTTTGTAACATGTTAAAATAGAATAGTACACTTTGAATTCATAAAAATTATAAGATATAGTAACTCTCTTTAATGCTTGACATTTTTTTGTTTTGTAGGTGTTGTTAGAGGACCAAATGTCCCAGATTGATGATGTCACTCTCTCAGCGATTGATTTTGGCCTACAAGGGTATACGGTATCATATTTTGTACACCTTATTTTATGTATTCTTTTGATGGAATATGCAAGTCATTTCATTTTAGATTTGTTAAATTATGTTTAATATTATCTATACTAATATCTCATGTTAATTTTATTTTTTAGGGTTTCGTGTCTAGGCCTCGTCCTCAGCAAAAGAAATACTTGAGGATGCCAAAATGTAGGAAGAAGGTAATTGAACACATTTTTAGTTGTACAATTGTTAGAAAAGGTTGAAATTGTCTTAGTTGGGATTTGTAGATTGATTAGTGTTTTTTGTTTGTTTTATATGTATAATGACCATTGAGCTATGTAGATATGTTGAATGCACCTGATACGGCTGAGGATTGAGAGAGGGCAGAGGTATGCATCTCTACTTTATTTTCTTGATTTGATGATTATACACACATGTACATGTGAACTTGTGATAAATTATAATCTTATCATTTTTTCATATAGGACATATCCATAGCTGCTTCATCAATGGCATGCCCTCCTCTGTGTACTGGAGAAGCATCTCAAGCTTCGGTACACTTTTGTTTGATATATTACATTAATTGTTTTTAACCTACAATACTTATCATTATATTAATTGTATTTAATCTTTGATTATTTTTCGTACAGGTAATAGCATAACTGCTCCATCAATGGTGAGTTCTCCTTGGTCTATTGGAGAAGCATCTCAGGCTCTGATACACTTTTGTTCTCTATATTATATATTTTTAGTATTTTTGATGTATATGTTATTACATTGTATCAGTTGTATTTAATCGACAATAGCCCCCTTCACGGTTCTGCCATAACTTGGAGCCTTTGAAGAACATATTCAAGAGAACTCCTATGACTGACAAGGAGAAGACAAAGAAGACAATAGATCCTAGATCAACAGATGAGGTAATCTACATGTCTACTGCAAAGAAATTATAGTTAAATGCATAGTTATGTTGATAATTGTGAACTATTTTCTACAAAAGGATTCTAACTTGGCTTTTGAATTGCGGTTTTTCAGCCATCTACAGAGCCACATACTGCATTGAAGAGGCTCGATTTTGATGAGCCACCACAAGTATAGGATCATATAGTGTTAGTTGTGGTTATTGAATGACCAATACATGTAGATATATTCTACATTTTTATTGTATATCGATTTGGACATGGCATATGCCACATTTTTGTAATACTTGTATTGACTTGGCATACATGTCTTTTTTGATATATATATAGATGTTAATATTTAATCCAATAAATGTGTATTGAGTTCATTATTGTGTATTCATTGTATTTGGTGGCTACCCTTTTATAAAGTTAAATGATTATTTGCCTATGTAATCAACAATATGAATATAAACAACAAAAATCTATGATATAAAATATTACAATCATGGAATATGATTTGATAAACTTCTAAAATGTTGACTTAACCCTACAAAACTCCTTGTATTGAGTTCATTATTGTGTATTCGTTGTATTTGGTGGCTGCCCTTTTATAAAGTTAAATGAATATTTGCCTATGTAATCAACAATATGAATATAAACAACAAAAAACTATGATATAAAATATTGCAATCATGGAATATGATTTGATAAACTTTCTAAAATGTTGAATTAACCCTACAAAACTCCTAGTATTGAGTATATTATTGTGTATCCATTGTATTTGGTGGCTGCCCTTTTATAAAGTTAAATGAACATTTACCTATGTAATAAACAATATGAATATAAACAACAAAAATCTATGATATAAAACATTGTAATTGTGGAATATGATTTGATAAACTTTCTAAAATGTTGAATTAACCCTACAAAACTCTTTGTTTCAATGAAAATGAAATTCAATGGTAATGGTCAGATTTGATCCATGGTAATGATCAGTGGATGGTTTTGATTCCTTTCATTTATATTTGTCAATGTGTGTGGTCTTAGAGCACCCTCATGCTCACAATGGTCAAATTTTGGTTCTCGTCTTGTTTTACCATTGTTTTATCTAAATAAGGTAATTTGGGACCATTAATGATCATTTGAAACCATTTGTGAAAGTTTGGGGTCATTTGGATAAAAGATGTAGAAGTTGCTCAATTGTTTTTTTAACGTCATAAATTGTACGCACTTGCTAAAGCAGTACAATTTAACACCTAGTTTAGCACCCGCCTTGGCGCAGTTGCATTTTGCATTACATTTCCCCTTTAGCACTTAATTAATCGAATTAATTAGGTCTAAAGGTGCTATTTCACCATTTTCCACATCACAAAGTTGGGCCCTTTCATTAAAGCGTGCCCCTTTCATTTTATTCCTCCAATACATCACTTAATCAAAAACCCTAATTAGGCCCTATTCTGAGCTTGGGGGCTTAATTTCGAGGGTCAAAACATCTCGAAATCACCTGTAACTTCGGGATTCTCTCTAAAATCATCATATCTGACGGTCCTGAAAATTTGGTGAAAAGTTGTCGGGACCGTGGCACCCGGAGTGCACACGGTCCTGGACATTTTTCCCGAAATTTTAGGAGCGCGATCCAATCATAAAATAAAGCTTAACCCCAAGAAATTGGCGGGATATTCAATCTCTAGGTCGGCCAAAAGACGAAATTGCGACCTAGGGTTTCATACATAAGAGCTCTCTTTCTTCATTTGAAAGGATCCGATTTTTGTTTTCAGGAACTTCATATGCAGCGAAAGAGCAGATCTTTGAAGACTTCAACATCTTACAACATCCCTCTATCAAGCATTTATCAATTCCATTCATCCATTTAGGGCTTGGAAGACATTGAAGAACAATAGGAGATTACCGACTGAAGATTGGCTTGTACTCCTCCCTTGAGGGTTGGGTGTGATTTCATGTTGTTTTCATGTCTTTACATAAGCTTCAATACATCATTTATTCATGCTTTAGATCACTTTGCATCTTGATTTAGAGCATTTACGTTATCATTTACAAGCAATTAGGGTTTACTTTCTAGGTTGCTCTAGTTTGCTTTCTTGCATTTTAGGACCTTGCACACACACTAGGTCTGCACACACAATACATTTTACAAAACAACTTGGCTATTTGTGGAGGTGGAAATCACCGAAGTGGGGGTTTGACTAAGGCAAAACCCTATATAGCTGCCCATACACCCTTGTTCAGATATCATTGCAGGTTTCGGGATTCAGACGATGCTGCGGGATACAGATCCGGAGAGAGAAGGTCGAGACAGCACTCTGTATCAAATTGCAGAGCAGAAGACTGGGACAGGGGCGTTGGGCACCCTGGTCCTACCAGGACAGGGGCGCTGGGCACCCTGGTCCCTGGGACAGAGGCGCTGGGCGCCCTGGTCCTCCGGACAGACAGCTTTCAGACAGCTTTCCGACAGTGTTCCAGAGTGTAGAACAACAGTTTCCGGTGCAGTTTTCAGGACAGTGGCGCCCGCGCCCCCGTCTCGAACATTTTCAGTCTGATTTTGACTCCGGGTACACATCTGCATTCTTATTTCATCCTTGTATTTACAGCTGTTCATTGTTTAATCTCAATTCTGCAATCTTGTTATTAGTTCATACTTGCATTTTGGGATTAGGGTTTGAACTTGCATTACTTGATCTTACAATTTCAACAAGGGAATAGAAATCCTAATAGATATCCTGTGGCTCTCTCTTTCACCAAAAGAAGTAGCCAATTGTGCGATATCTCTAGGCTCTTTCGTATTCCGTAATGTGTGTCAAAAGGTAGGATTAGGGCATGTTAACCTAGTCTCACTTTTTCCCCCACACATTTTGGTGAACCCAATGTGAATCTATCATTGCTTCCTCTTGCATTGCATTTGTTAGATCTAGATCTAGATTTAGTGTGTTTTCATTTCATTTTCATTAAAAAGAAAAAAGAAAAAAAAAGTGTGTTTCTTTGCATTGGGTGTTTAAGTTTTGTGTAATCTTTTCAAAATGTCAGATTTTTATTTGCAAAATGTTCATGCTTTCGATGATTATTATGAGTATAGCCAAGACGAATTAGATGAAGCTTTAGATGAGTTTTTAAACCCTAAAGATGCCAAACCTTCATTTTACCAAAAACTCATAAACCTTGTTACTATGTCATTTCGTTGTGATGAGAAAGATAAGTTGAATGAGTCCTCTCAAGGGTACATTCCTATCAACTCTTCCACTAAATCTAGTAACATGGTTGTTTTCACCAATCCCCTCTATGAGGAGATGTCTCCTTTTGAATCAAAAGATAAACCTTTCAATAGATATGATCATGCTTTGTTGGATGATGCTCTTGATGACTTTGTGGCTTTATCGAAATCTTTAAACAAGAACAAAACTTCTAAATTAGTTAACATGATAAACTTGAATGAGCATAAAAAGCCTCTCTTTGAAGTCCAAGGAGCTTATCCTTCTCCCACCTTTCAAGTTTCTAAGTCACCTCTCCTTACTATCCAAGGAGGGTATGATCATGATTCCTTTCGTACTCTGAATAAACCAATCATCACTGTGCAAGGAAGAAAACCTATAAGTCCTTATAATTATGCCAAGCAAATAACTAGAGAGAGTTATCATGCGGTTGCCCATACTTATCATACCAGAAATAATAGGCAGCCTAGTCCTCCTCCTGTTATCCCAGTTTCCCTTCCGAATCCTCAACCGGTTCTTCCACAAGCTCCACGTATTTCACAAGTTCTTGGAAAGGAATATGATCTCATAGAACAACTTAAAGCTACCCCTGCTAAGATATCCCTTTGGGATTTGATTCAAACTTCTTCCGCTCATCATGGAATGTTACAAGATGCCTTGAAAGATTTGAATGTTCCTCCACCGAATACATCTAGTAATATAGCATCTTTGGTTAACTCTGTGATGAATCCTAAAGCTCAAATTGTGTTTACCCAAGATGAGTTGCCTACTAGTGAAATCCAACATCAATATGATCCCTTGATGATTGTGGTTATCATGAAAGACACTGCTATAAGGCGAACACTAGTAGATAATGGCTCTGGTCTTAATGTGTGTAGCATTAATCTTTTGCATAAGATGAATGTGGATACATCCTTAATTGAACCGGACTCTCGTCCTATTCGAGGCTTTGATAATGTGGCTAAAACTTCATTAGGTACTATCACCTTACCCATCACAGTGGGGCCTGTTACTTTGCCTACACCTATCCATGTTATGTCAGGAAATCTAACGTACAACTTGCTACTGGGGAGACCTTGGATTTACAGTATGCAAGCTGTCCCTTCTACATTGCATAGACAGGTTAAATTTATTTATAACAATAAGACATATACCTTGATAGGTGATACTAATTTTCAAGCTTGTTTGCAAACATCCACTTCTAAGGGGGGTTCTTCTAAGCCGTCCTCATCTAGTGATGAATCTTTAAATAAGATACCTATCGGTGAATCCTCGCTCTCCAATGATCAAAATTATTTGGATGAGTCTAGAGCTCTTGGAGAAGATTCTTCTCGACTTGAAACTACACATAAGAAGGATTTTGGTCCTGGGAAGATCCTTGAAGACGACGATTGGGGATCCCTTGATTTTAATCCTACCTTTGTGGGTGAATATAAAGTTCCTTCTAGAGAAATTAAAGTTGAAAAGAAAGAAGAAACTAAAAATCAATCAACCTTACCTGAATCTATGAGTAATAATTTTGTGGCCGCCTCTCAAACTTCTTCTCCTCACACCTCTAATTATGAAGAGTTTGATTCTTTGTCTTATGAAAAACCACCTTCTCTTCCTGAAATGGCTGATCGTTATGGTCGTGGTTTTCGCATTTTTGCTAAGCATGGGTATCATGGAAAAGGTTGTGGTGCTCATGAACAAGGGATAAGAGTTCCTCTAGAGACTAATTTTCACAATTATGCCTTTGGACTTGGCTTTAATCCCTGCAAACGTACTAAAGCTTCTAAAAGACCATGCATTAGTGTTAATGCTATCTCTACATCTTTATCAATACAACATCCTGAGTATATTGATGGGGATCCTTCGTGTGCCTGTGCTTTGGATGGCTTCCCTACCGACGATGCTTTAGCTGAGTTCTTGGGAGCCTCTGACACTCTTCCTCGTTATCATCACAATAGGGGACTTCCTTATTGTTTGAACACTGAAGCCTATTTTGGAAAAGAGATTGATAATGACGAGATTGTGAAAGAATTCCCTCAGTTAAAGGATACTCCTCAACAAAGTAATCTTCTCATAAGTGACACCACTGATGTTAAGATGGATCCTTGCAATAAAGAGAAAGTCATTAAAATTGGGAAATGTTTGGATGAAGAGGAACAGAAACAATATGAAGAACTATTGCATGAATTCCCTGAGATCTTTGCTTGGGCATATTCTGACATGCCTGGTATAGATCCTAAGATCGTTACTCATAATATTGTCTTAGTTCCTGATGCTAAGCCCGTGAAACAAAAGATTCAAAAAATGAATCCTAAGGTGGCTCTGCTTGTTAAGGCTGAGATTGAAAAATTATTGGAGGCTGGATTTATCCGCCCTATTGACTATTCCCCATGGATTTCAAATATTGTCGCTGTGGCTAAACCAGACAACAAAATAAGAATGTGTACCGACTTTCGGGATCTAAATAAGGCTTCTTTAAAAGATGATTTCCCTCTTCCAAACATTGACATGATAGTTGATTCTACGACAGGACATGCCTTGTTATCCTTCATGGATGGTTTTTCAGGCTACAATCAAATTTTTATTAACCCTCAAGATCAATTCAAAACTACTTTCACCACTCCTTGGGGTACGTTTTGTTGGATAATGATGCCTTTTGGACTTAAAAACACCGGTGCAACTTATCAACGAGCGATGACCCTTATCTTTCATGAGTATATGCATAAGATTTTAGAGGATTATGTTGATGATATTTTGGCCAAATCCTTTCTTCGCATGGGTCATGTTAAAATCCTTCGTCAAATCTTTGAAAGAATTCGTAAATATCACATGCGCTTGAATCCCCGCAAATGTGTTTTTGGTGTGGATAGTGGAAAACTATTAGGGTTCATAGTTTCGCATCGTGGGATTGAGGTGGATACTAAGAAAATAGATGCTATTGTCAACATGCCACCTCCTAGAAATGTGTCTCAACTTAAAAGCTTACAAGGAAAGATTCAAGCTATTCGTAGGTTTGTGTCTCAGCTTGCAGATCGTACCTTTCCTTTTACTCAACTTCTTAAAAAGGATATCACTTTTCAATGGAATGAGGATTGTCAGCAAGCATTTGAAGATTTAAAAGTGTATTTGGCTAGTCCTCCTATTCTTCAACCTGTCGAACCTTCTAAACCCTTCCTTCTGTATACAACTGCTTCCTCTCATGCTCTCGCAGCATTGTTGGCACAACATGATAAAGATGGTAAGGAATGTCCGGTTTATTACATAAGTCGTACCTTACTCGATTATGAGACCCGATATTCTGCGATAGAAAGACAATGCTTGGCCTTGGTATTTGCGACTTAGAAATTGAGACATTATCTTTTAAATTCAGAAGTCCATGTCATGGTAAAGTTTGATCCTTTGAAGTATCTTTTCTCTAAAACTGATTTATCAGGACGTCTAGCTAAGGGGGTTATGATGTTAACTGAATTTGACCTTAAATTTGTTTCACAAAGAGCAATTAAAGGACAAGCGTTGACCGATCACTTAGTTGAGGCCCCTTCACCTTTTTCCTTCCCTAACCCTGAGTCCTTTCCTGACGACTTCATTCTTTCTATAGAGAAAGATGAAACTTGGGAGTTATACTTTGATGGCTCTAAGTGTCGTATGGGATCAGGGGCAGGTGTTGTTCTGATTTCTCCTACACAGAAACCCATTCCCTTATCCTATCGTCTAAATTTCCTGTGTACCAATAACATTGCTGAGTATGAGGCTCTTATAGCGGGAATAAAAGCAGGCTTAGCTCTGAACATAAAACACATACATATCTATGGAGATTCGCAATTGATTATAAGACAAGTAACAGGAATATATCAAGCAAAACAAGACAAATTATCACAATATAAAGATCTTGCCATCTCTTTATTACAGAAATTTGATTCTTATACCATGGAACCTGTTCCTCGAAAAGATAATCGACATGCGGATGCAATGGCATGTGTGGCTTCTCTTGTATCTTTAGAGGACCCTGTGGTTGATCTTAAATTTGTTATTCACAACCTTATTTCTCCAGCTATTGTAGACGATTCTAGCTTGGTAACATGTTGCGATTTTATAGACTCAGATGAATGGTACTCGCATATCGTAAGATATTTGATCGATGGTATCTTTCCTGATTCCGCTAATAGGAACACTAGGGCAAGAATCCGCAAGCTGTCTGCTAGGTATATCATTCTTTCTAATGTCCTTTACCGAAGGGGTTATGATGGTCTTCTCCTTCGTTGTCTTAACAAGTCAAAAATCTCTTGAAGAGGCACATTCAGGTGCCTGTGGGGGGCATTTTGGGGGCAAATCCTTGGTTCATAGATTGCTTCGTATGGGATACTATTGGAAAACTATGCAGAAGGATTCCTTTTCATTTGTTAAAAAATGTCATCAATGTCAACAACACAATAATCTGATTCATGCTCCTGCCCAAGAACTTCATTCTCAAGTAGCTTCTTGGCCTTTCTCCGCATGGGGTTTGGATCTCATCGGAAAAATCTCTCCTCCTTCATCTCAAGGACACACCTTCATTATAACCGCAACAGATTACTTTACGAAGTGGGTAGAAGCTATTCCCCTTCGCTCTACTACTGCTGAAGTGATTTGTCAATTTTTTCTAGAAAACATCATTTCTCGATTCGGGATACCTTCTACTATAATCTCAGATAATGGGACATCATTTAAGAACAAGGACGTGAAGAAATTCCTCGAGAAGTATCATATCAAACATCAATTTTCTACACCATACTATCCTCAGTCAAATGGTCAAGCCGAATCATCCAATAAGATAATTGAACAAATTCTTCGCAAAACCGTGAATAAGCATGGTAAGGATTGGAGTAACCAGCTAATCTATGCTCTTTGGGCTTACCGAATGAGTGTACGAATTGCCACAGGTACTACTCCTTATAATCTTGTTTATGGTGCTGACGCTATTATGCCTTTAGAGCTAGAGATTCCATCACTTAGGGTTTCTCTCAAAGGTATAGTAGATGATGACTCTTATAGAGAACAATGACTTCAACAGCTTGAGATGCTTGATGAACAGCATATAAACGCTCTTGAGCATGTTCAAGCGTATCACAAAACTCTACAACGAAGCTATAATGATAAGGTTATTCAACGTTCCTTCTCAGTAGGTGACTTAGTCCTCTATGAGAATCAGCGCAATGTGAATGCCTTACCTGCAGAAAAGGGAAAATTCAGTCCTAATTGGCTTGGACCATACATCGTTATTGAGGATTATGGATCAGGTGCTTACAAAATAGCGGATGTAGATGGTACGCCTCTTAAAGAACCTATAAATGCTATGCACTTGCGTAGATATTATGCTTAATTCTTCATTCCTTATTTATCTTCTTTTCAATTCTTCAAACATTGGGTAATATGTTAGTGTCTCTTAATTAAAGCAAAATAGAATTAAATGTTATGATGTTTTGCTTCGTTCTTGACAAGCGTGTTTCTTTACTTCATGGTTTGTCTTGAATTCATTTATGTAAATTGTGAAAGATTTACATTCCATTATGCTAACATATTATACAGTGTCTTTATGTGTTAAGTAGAATCGTATCATGTTGTGTTTAAGTTCGGAATTAAATCACATTAGTTATATGATTCTTAGACTTAATGCATATGTCTTCCTTATCATCAATGTAGTACTTGATTAAATATTTAATTAAGTCACACATGTATCAATTTAATCATGGAGCATTGAGAAATCAATCACATGGAAATTAAATTCTGAACATACATGTACATTTACCAGATGTATTAGATTTAATCAAAACAAAATATACATTGTTTTAAGCATTAAAGATAACACATTTGAGACAAAAGAGAAGCATGTATATATACATATATATATGTGTGGATCGTATACAAATATAGGTCACTGTATATCCAAAATGTGACCTCTCTTTTACATCATAAAATCATCTCCTATCCCTAGGGCTAGTGGCTGGAGAGTGTCGACTGGACACTCCCTCCTGATTTGGCCGTGAAGGTGGACCCATGGGTGTGTAGTGCGATACAGACCGTGAGTGACTCCGAGAGGAACTCCTACGATCCCTATCCATAAGGATCACGCGATAGGTGGTAGCCTCAGCCTGAGCCGCTGCTAGATCTCGCCGCACCTGCTAGAGGTCCTCTAATAGGACTCTCTCTCTCTGTCGCGCCTGCTGGAGGTCCTCTGATAGGAATCTCTCTCTCCCTCCATATATCTACCTGTACTCGGAATGGGGAAAACAAGTCCTCATGCCGACCCGCGTTCCCCTGAGGCCTATAGGCAATCTGTGAGGAACTGGGGATCTGTGCTATCATGGAAATGTCTGTCATTGCCTACTGAATTAAGGAACGCCACTCCTGCACATTAGCTGTGGCAGTAGAACAGATTTTTTGTTAGTACCATTCTATATCATCAAAACATTAATCAATCAATATAAAACTACTATACCTGGATCTCCCTCACACCAGTAGGGATCATGATATGGTAGCATCTGTGCCTGGGCACCACTAGGCTCCCCTCGCTCGAATAATCTGTGCACGATGGGTGTGGGCTGGACGGTACTAGGAACAGGTCTCCGTATCGCCTCATGTTCCCCTTGTTGGGGAATAAGAGGTGGATCCAGAGCTATGGTATCATCTCCTGAATGGTGGGGAGTTGCATCTGAGTCCTCCTCATCATCTCTATCCTCCTCCTCATCGTCCTCCTCGTCATCCTCATCCTCGTCCTCATCCGCATCATCACCTGCGTCTCCCTCATCCTCCTCTCTATCTGTATCCTCCTCCTCCTCCTCGGCACTAGGCTGATCGCCTGTAGGTGGATCAGGATCTCCTGCCTCCTCATGACCCTCTCCCTCCTCTGGCTCCTCTGACCTGGATCCCTGGTCCTCGTCTTGGTCTCCATGTCTCCATGGGCCTGGATACCCTGTCGGATGATCTGGTGGAAAGATAGGACCTGGATATGATCTCATAAACCATGAGACATACCTGCGCTGTGCTCCAAGCTCTGCAGAGTAGTCAGTGACTGCATCCTGATCAGATCCCTCTAAGTCTGTAGTCTTGATGTCATCTATCGTCGGTCTCGCTACTGCTCTAGGTCTGGGAAGGACCCGCGAGTGTTGAGTATAAATGGGCACATCGGCTGGAACACACTGCTCTAGCCCGAACTGCCTCCGTACTCGGTCGAAGTAGAAAGGGACTATGATGTGTGCATATCGTCCCCGCAGTAGGCGGTTCCTCTGTAGGCATGCTAACTATCTCTCCATCCCATCCCATCTATGCATCCGTAGGTAAGGTCTCCACACTGTCACCTCGGCTGTCAGTCTGTCAAAAATCACTCTCCAATATAATAAATCTCCAAATCTCCACTCGCTGGTAAGTGGATAAGCGAACACCCTAGGTCGCTCGCTCGCTGTACTCAGTGGAAAGCCGACGGGCCTGGTGCATGTGAAGTGCTCTAAAATCCACACCTGCAGAAGTGTGCATGTCATCAAACTGAACCCCTGTCCAAATACGTACTCCTCAAGGTCGTGATAGAGATGTGCAAGCATACTCCGACCCCAAGCATACACTCTCCTATGTCTCTCCATCGCTCTGATACACCATGTGAGACCCCCATGCATGTGCGTCCCTCACCCATTAGGGCAGACAGCTAGTGCTATGATGGCTATCATAAGGCGTCTAAGAAGAGGTACCTCCCCTGTAGGATGTAAGAGCCAGCTGACCATGATGCGACCTCTCGTCTTGCTCGGCATGACTCTTCCTATGCAATACACCTGCTCTCTCTGATGATCCTCCGCTGACCGATCAGTCGCATATGTAACAGTCGCTCCTCTGATAGGCAGACGAAGTATACGGTACACATCCTCGAGTGTAACCGTCAGCTCCCCTACTGGAAGATGAAATGTGCATGTGTCAGGATCCCATCGCTCCATCAATGCCATCAGCGTCGTAGGATGGAACCGAATGGCTAGCATGAGGATCACATACCATAACCCTACTATCGACAATGTGTCTCTCTCTGACTGAGTAAGCCGCAGAATCTGATCTCGTAAACTACGAAGAATATGTCCCGCTGTATGCTCTCTCATGTACGGAAGGCCCTGCAACACAAAAACATAACCGTAATTAGTACTCAATCATCAAAATCGCTAATGCAAACTGTCGAACATCGTGTGCTAGTCCTGAAACCCCTCGCCAAGCCCTGATTGGGGACCATAGTGTCCTATCAGGGACCATGGCGCCCTGTCAGGGACCATGGCGCCCTGAGGGGACCATGGCGCGCTGTCAGGGACCATGGCGCCCTAAAGGGACCATGGCGCCCTGGGGGGACCAGGGTGCTCCACAGGGACCATGGCACCTTGGGTGGGCCCCGGGTCAGCCTTCAGGGCCCGCATACGATCACAGAAAAGTCAAAATGCAGAAAATCAAAAGTCAAAGTTCAGTCAACTCACCTCGTCCAGTGGCTCGTTGTCAATCACAGCCTGGCCCAGGATCTCAACCCTCGTGGGACGCTCCGGTCATCGTGAAGGCATGATGATAGCTATGTGGGCTCCGCTGCAATGAACAGTACTCAGAATCAACAAAGTGACAAATGCAAGTGTCTCTTTCAAGGTATATACGTTCATTCCTGTACCTTTATTTTCAAAACCCTAATTTTCCTCTTTCACTCATTTCATCATAACTTGAGTTTGGGAGATGCGATTTTTGAACCGTTTGTTGCGTAGGAATTGTATTTTCAGTCCCCTACTCTCGGGATGTTCCAAAAAGTGCTATGATGAAGCCTTTTCAGTGAACATCCCTCATTAATACTCTCTTACACAATTTGTCATAAGTAAACATGCTACCCTGTTTCACCTCCCTAATAAGCAAGTCGAAACAGGGGGGGCATACAACTACTCACAAATTTCATCACTTTCCTTAGTAAGCATTAGGTGATTTTTGTGATCTAACGTTTGTTTTGTAGGGTGCGGTTCCTAACTATGTACTGCAGATGCCGCTGGGGGCTTCGTCCGACAACTTATGGATATATCCTTTTTCAAATAATGTTTACTTTCTGTACTTTAGCTTGCATATGCACGTAGTACTCATATGACCACTAAAGTGGGGGCTAAATGTAACATCATAAATTGTACGCACTTGCTAAAGCAGTACAATTTAACACCTAGTTTAGCACCCGCCTTGGCGCAGTTGCATTTTGCATTACATTTCCCCTTTAGCACTTAATTAATCAAATTAATTAGGTCTAAAGGTGCTATTTCACCATTTTCCACATCACAAAGTTGGGCCCTTTCATTAAAGCGTGCCCCTTTCATTTTATTCCTCCAATACATCACTTAATCAAAAACCCTAATTAGGCCCTATTCTAAGCTTGGGGGCTTAATTTCGGGGGTCAAAACATCTCGAAATCACCTGTAACTTCGGGATTCTCTCTAAAATCATCATATCTAACGGTCCTGAAAATTTGGTGAAAAGTTGTCGGGACCGTGGCGCCCGGAGTGCACACGGTCCCGGACATTTTTCCCGAAATTTTAGGAGCGCGATCCAATCATAAAATAAAGCTTAACCCCAAGAAATTGGCGGGATATTCAATCTCTAGGTCGGCCAAAAGACGAAATTGCGACCTAGGGTTTCATACATAAGAGCTCTCTTTCTTCATTTGAAAGGATCCGATTTTTGTTTTCAGGAACTTCATATGCAGCGAAAGAGCAGATCTTTGAAGACTTCAACATCTTACAACATCCCTCTATCAAGCATTTATCAATTCCATTCATCCATTTAGGGCTTGGAAGACATTGAAGAACAATAGGAGATTATCGACTGAAGATTGGCTTGTACTCCTCCCTTGAGGGTTGGGTATGATTTCATGTTGTTTTCATGTCTTTACATAAGCTTCAATACATCATTTATTCATGCTTTAGATCACTTTGCATCTTGATTTAGAGCATTTACGTTATCATTTACAAGCAATTAGGGTTTACTTTCTAGGTTGCTCTAGTTTGCTTTCTTGCATTTTAGGACCTTGCACACACACTAGGTCTGCACACACAATACATTTTACAAAACAACTTGGCTATTCGTGGAGGTGGAAATCACCGAAGCAGGGGTTTGACTAAGGCAAAACCCTATATAGCCGCCCATACACCCTTGTTCAGATATCATTGCAGGTTTCGGGATTCAGACGATGCCGCGGGATACAGATCCGGAGAGAGAAGGTCGAGACAGCACTCTGTATCAAATTGCAGAGCAGAAGACTGGGATAGGGGCGTTGGGCGCCCTGGTCCTGCCAGGACAGGGGCGCTGGGTGCCCTGGTCCCTGGGACAGAGGCGCTGGGCGCCCTGGTCCTCCGGACAGACAGCTTTCCGACAGTGTTCCAAAGTGTAGAACAACAGTTTCCGGTGCAGTTTTCAGGACAGTGGCGCCCACGCCCCCGTCCCGAACATTTTCAGTCTGATTTTGACTCCGGGTACACATCTGCATTCTTATTTCATCCTTGTATTTACAGCTGTTCATTGTTTAATCTCAATTCTGCAATCTTGTTATTAGTTCATACTTGCATTTTGGGATTAGGGTTTGAACTTGCATTACTTGATCTTACAATTGCAACAAGGGAATAGAAATCCTAATAGATATCCCGTGGCTCTCTCTTTCACCAAAAGAAGTAGCCAATTGTGCGATATCTCTAGGCTCTTTCGTATTCCGTAATGTGTGTCAAAAGGTAGGATTGGGGCATGTTAACCTAGTCTCACTTTTTCCCCCACACAATTTTTAAGTTGCTTAGTTGTTGTCAAAGTTGTCAAAGTTTTGGATCATTTGGATAAAATATGTAAAAGTTTCTCAGTTGTTGTCAAAGTTGCTTAGTTGTTGTCAAAGTTGTCAGAGTTGTCAAAGTTGTCAAAGTTGCAAGATAGGCTAGAATTGAATTTGTTCATTGTGTGCACAAACCAACATCATGAGCATGTCTGGGTGGGTAGGTTTATGCTAGGAATTCTCTTCTCGTGCCTCCCAAAGCATGAGAATGTCAAGAGCCATACCCTACCGATGCGATCTGTCAAGTGCCGTGAGTCCAAAAAATTATCAAACTTTGATGGAATTTTTCTCCCAATCTAGGACACATATGTTTGGTTCGTTTGAACCTATAGAGTCACGTGAGGCTCAGCTACAATGACCTATCTCAGTTTCTGATGACTTGGAGCCATTTTCAATTGGTAGCATTTTTTTGCCTAGTGCAAAAACCGTCAATTGCATGCAATGCAAAGTTGCAAGATAGGCTAGAATTGAGTTCGTTCATCGTGTGCACAAACCAACATCATGAACGCGTCCAAGTTGGTAGGTTTATTCTAGGAATGCTCCTATCATGCCTCCAAAGCATTGGAACGTCGAGAGCCATACCCTACCGATGTGATCTCTTAAGTGCCCTGAGTCCAAAAAATTGTCAAACTTTGATGGACCGTTTCTCGCAATCTAAGATTCATATAATCAATCTGTTTGAACCTATAGGGTCACATGAGGCTCCTCTACAATGACTTGTCTCAGTTTCTGATGACTCGGAGCCATTTTCAAATGGTACCATTTTTTCCCCTACTGCAAAAACCGTCAGTGGCATGCAATGCAAAGTTGCAAGATAGGCTAGATTTGATCTCGTTCATTGTGGGCAGAAACCGACATCACGAGCACATCTAGGTGGACAATTTTACACTAGGAATGCTCCTGTTGTGCCTCCCAATGTGTCGAAACGTGGAGAACCATACCCTATCGACGCGATGTAGAAGTTACTTGACAACTTTTTAAAAAATAATGATAATTTTTGCTCAAATTGTATCTAGACTCAATCTATGACTCCCATGACCCAATAATGACTTAAATAATTCTCCATGATTATATAAGAATCAAGAATGCTCATGATTGACCTTATCAAGAATGGTCATGATTGACCTTATCACATCACATAAACTCAAAACATAGTCACAAAAAATAATCACAAAACATTGTCACATATTATTCAAAAAATTTCCTCTAAATATGGACAAATCAGCTCTTGGCTATTTAAATATACAAAAAAATGTGTTACAAATCATCTCATGGGCTTCTATACAAAATTTGGCATTTAAATATGTGCGATTCAGCTCATCGTCATTTTGATATATAAAATTTGGCATCTAAATAAGTACAAATCAGCTCATGATCATTTAAATATACAAAATTATGCCCCTAAACATGTACAAATAAGCTCATGGGCATTTATATATACAAAAAATGAATATAGAACAATTCATCGATGATATATACAAAATTCTCAAAATCATTCTACTCTGAACCATAGAATTAATCAAGTGAGCCTTTAGGATCGACTATAACTCGTATTGTGTTAAGTATTGCCTCGTGGTTAGATTCATGAACTTTTCATAAAATATTGTTATGAGGTCTACCACGATAGTTCATCAAATGAATATTTGTTGCAACAACAAGGTTAGAGAAATGAAGAATATATCTGTGTGTTTCAAAGTCCTTGAATAACCAAACATCAAAATTATTGATAGGGTATCTCCTAAGCCATGTTCCTTTCACGACAACAGACCATATTGGGTACTCAATACCCTCCCCATCAATGATTGTAGTTGTCAATTATCTTTTAGGCTCAACACAACGACACAAGAAGTAATTTGCGTCTTCTTCATTGTTCTCTTCTACAACAACTACATACACATGACTTGCATTTTATAAAGTGATAATTAATACGAAAAGTAAAGTGTGATGTACAACAAAATGAAACAAAAAGAATAATTGAAAAAAAATTAACTCAAAAAATTACTTGAATCCACTAGGTCAGATACATGGTCAAAATCCACTGATGTCTCCATTTGGCTCAATTGTACAGTGCTTTGGGAATTTGATATGTATCAAAGGGAACCAGCGGTCTACAAGACCATTTATCAACCCACTCTTGTGATTCACATTCTTCCCACAAAAATACATGCATGAAGAGAAAAAACATACCATCTATCTCGTATAAATTATTAGTGAACATGTATTTGAACTCATAAATGAGTGCATATCACTCGATCCTACAACTATACAATAATCTAGATAGTTTTCAATGTTAGATTCAGTTATCAACCAAAAATATCTACGAACCATTGACGTACCTGGATTACCTGGACCCATTGTAGAGTTACACCATCACACAATTGTTTCTGCATCTATCAGCTCAACACCACCTTCATACTTCAATTCTTCTCTAGCTAGGGCTCTTTTAACACACACTCTTGCACCATTGTGCTCTCCCTTGCCATGTCCAGCCTCAGTGAAATTCCAAAAAATTTGTACACCACTTGTCATATGCATCCTTGTCAACCAATAAAACATCCTTGCATTCTTGAATTGTGCGGTGAAATTATCTAACCATATTAAGTGTCAGTTGTATTGTATGTTTATTTCCTTTAAATTATCATAGTAAACTTTAAAGCATCCTTGTACAAACTCCGATGAATGAGTACGATCATCACTTATGTAGAAGTGAAACTCTCTTACAACCTTCAACTCACCAACTCACCAGGCCTAGTTGCACTCTAGACCTCCAATTCCTTCTCAATCTCTTCTAGGGATTTATTTTTTATCACTCTAAGGTGTTTTTCTTCAAGTGTTTTGACTAGGAACCCTACCAATTCACAGTGCTTCCCATGTGCTCAATTATGGCTTCTTGGCTTCAAGTTGTCAAACTGTCCTCCTGCTATTGTGAGATGATGTAGAGGTGTGGAGGTGTCTACTAACATGTTTTTTATGCATTTGGGGTCCATTAGTGTCTTGCAATCATTAGGTTTCTTACTGACTTCAAAATCTTGCCTAGAAAAGGGCTACAAGGAATGAGCCCCAATTAGGCCTCCAAATCCGGCTTTCTAGGGATTGAAGGGAAATGATTCAAAGGACCCCCAAACAAGCTTGGATTATTCAAAGATACACCTAACCCTAAAGTATTTTTGTGGTTTTGGCCCCTGGTTTCATCGTACAATGTATGAACCCCAAAATAAGGGTTTTGAAGGGTTTACTAGCAGTGAATGAACAAGTTCTGGTTTTGGTATCAAAAGGATTTTTCAAAGCTTATCCCTACATAGACAACTCTGCCCTAACTCCATGGACCCCTCCAAGCTCTGAAATGGTGATTTGGCACACACCCCTACACTTAGCACTTCATTTTCACCTTATTTCCTCTAGTCGGGTTGCTCTTAGACTCGCTTAGAATAAGGTGATAGTCATACTTAAACTCCTCTTCGACACTTGGACCTGCATATGTATAATTTAAAGGTGGTTACCTACCATGTCCCAACTATCTGTGATGGCAGCACATGTGGAACTCATGGGGCAACCATATTTACAAGAAAACTGCTATATACAAGCCCAAACTGGTTGTTTGCAAACTTGAACAAGAAAACACCAATGAACAATATTTACAAGACTCTACATTAAACAAACAACACAATAACACATAGGAGTAACTCAATCCATTTCTGGATCAATGGATTCAATCCATATTCAATTGTAAAAATGAGTAAAATCAAGCCAAAATGCTTCCAACAAGACTAAAAATGAGTAGTTTCAGTTGTTGAACTTACATCACACACTTCTCCAACCTTGGAAAACATGCAAGAGAGGGCATATATAGGTTTCCAATGCGTGGAGTCATCCTAGGGCATTGGACAATCCCTAACTCCATTGCTTAACCAATTCAGGACAAAAGTTGTCATGACAACTTTTTGCAACTTTGCAACTTTTACACTTTTGGTCTTTCCAACCTACAAGACCTATTCCAAGTCATCACAAATGACTTTTAAAACTTTCTTAATACTAATTTAACCCTCCCTAATTCCTATACCAAGTTTTGACACCTTTGACCTTCAAGAAGGTCAACTACCTACTCAAACCCACTATTTACACAAAAATGCAAACCTAAGAAGAATGAACTCAACCTAGGCCTACATTGACACAAAATACTAACTCTTGGACCCTCTTGGGGTCCTTATTCACTATTGACTTGGCTAGGGTCAGTACAAGCCAAAATTGTGAAAGCTAATTTGCCTAAGTCCTAGGTGCTCCTGCACCATTCTCCCAAACAAAAGAAGATCATGTCACCTCTTTGGGAATCCGATTCTGATCAATCCCAAGCTTCTTAAACTCTGTCTCAATCACCCATGTAGCTTCAACATCTTCCATACCCTTCCATTTGATTAGGTTCTCCCAATAGACTTGATGCCTTGTGTAGCGTCCTAAAATTGCGACACTTGCAATTTCGACCGCATTTGGGTCTTCACGATGGCGACGCAACATGCAACCTGAATGGAGACCCCGAAACCTGGTTATGACACTGAAAACTGCATTTTCTTGCACCCTGGCCTGAACCTCCTTTGCACCCTGCTGTCTCGGGAGGTGGGACCAGAGCGCCCAGCGCCCTGGTCCTTCAGGACCAGGGCGCCCAGCGCCCTGGTCCTTGGGTCCTATTTTGGGCCTGATCTCTTTTGGACTTCGGGTCTTTATGTTTGCAAATTGGAAAATTATCTTTCCTGGTCGGCCTAAGGTCAGGAAAATCAGTTTATCAGCCCTAATTGACAAGTATATAAACTACATTTTCCTCTTTCATTCGATATGATGATGGAAAAAGCGTGGAAACTATACTCAAGCATTCAAGCATTCAAGCATTCTTTCAAGCAATTGATCATTCTAAGTCTCCATTCAAGGCTAAGTGTTGCATTCAAGACAAGGATTCAACCATTGAAGAGGAGATCACATACTACATGCTACATACAACATACAAACATACAACAAACAACAACATCTATACCTTCGCACATAAGGATACAAACATCCTTACAACAAGGTATTAGTACTTGTTTTACATTACATTTACAACATTTCTCATTTCTTGGTTAATTCCAAAACCGGGGTTTGACCTAAAGGCAAACCCCTAATCCCTAACCCCCCAATCATCTTCGCTTTTCTGTGTGTAGGTTGCAGGTACGTGGCTGAAATTGAAGATCTGGAATCCTTGTGCAGAGACGAACAGATCCCCCTTCGTTTCGCGAATTTTTCGGAGGACCGTGTGCACGCCGGGCGCCATCGTCCCGACAACTTTTGCTCAAATTTGCAGGACAGCGCCGTATCGACATTTTACTGCTAATTCCAGGTCCGCAACTTCATCCTATATCCCTATCTCAGTTTATAAGTGAATCTTTGTCACTTTCTATACATTCCTAGCTTAATTCTTCTATCAACATTCTTTACAAAAGAGGGTAGCCTTGCTTTCTTAACCCTTGAAACACATTTAGCATCCAATCTTGCATTGTGTGGGATTGGATCTTGTGGGTTTCAACCCCTCTTTTGAATGTAAAGTCTCTCCCCTAAGTGAAAACCATCAACCCTAGAGACTCTCCCTTCTCTCTCCTCAGAGTTGGAAGAGGGGAGAGCAACTAGGGTTCGATCGTGATTTTCCGCTTTACATTTTGGTGAACCTGACGTGAACATCCTTTTTGATTATTCATAATTAGATCTGAAAATTGGATTCCTTGATTACATTTCCATGTTTGATCTTTTACAAAATTTTAGAGGTTAATTGCATAAAAACCCTAAATTTTCTTTTTAAGTAATTAAACTTGTGAAATGTTTAATTGTTGATGCTTGTTTCAGATCTGCCCTTCTATTACAAATTATCAATTCATATTTGTGCTTTGATTTTGAAAATTAAGTGGTTAAGTGTCAAAACCCTAATTTTTGAAACCTTCTTGATTCAACCTTTGTCTGACAATTTCACTGATCAAAACATCTCCAAATCAGCTGTAACTTTGGATTCCGCAATAAAATCACAATATCTTTCATCCCTGAAAATTTGGAAAAAAGTTGCGAGGACCGTGTGCACTCCGAGTGCCATCGTCCCCGACATTTTTTCTGAAATTTCGGGAGCGAGATCTTACTGTATTTTCCTGCTAAAATCCAGAATTTTGGCTGATTTTATCAATTTTAACACCTTCAAAATTACAGTCAAAGTTGGTCTAGTGATTGCTTGGATTGAGGATTCTAATCATTCAAAAATTGTCAAAACTAAAATTCATGTCAAAATTGTGTTTCTTATTATCCTAAATCTGAAAAGTGTGTTGGCATTCATTCGAAATTTCAGTGCTTTATTCAGATTTTTGCAATTTGTGACTTTTGAAATTAAGTGCTTAATTACAACAACTTTGATTTCCGCTTTTAAAATCGAATTTTGCATGAAATTGAGTCAATTTTCAAATTTCAAAACTTGCATTGCTCTTAACATTCCCTCTAAAATCATAAAATTCAAAATTTCAGTTTCCCTCTATTTTTCAAAATTCAAATTTTGCATTTTTCGAAAATCTTGGTAGGGTTCAATTTTGAGATTGCAACTTTAATTTGGCCTATCTACAGATCGTAAAATCACTCAATTTTTTCAGGTTAGCTGTAAAATCATCATAACTTTCATCCCTGCAAATTTCGAAAAAAGTTGCGAGGACCGTGTGCACTCCGAGCGCCACGGTCCTGAACATTTTTTCCAAAATTTCGGGAGATTGTCCTGATTGTATTTAACAGCTTAAATCTGGAAGATTGGCTAGTTTTACTAAAATTTGCTACCTCTAAAATTCAAAATCTTCTCTCTTTCTTTAGTGCATGAGTTTTACAACAATAAGCCCTACTTACACTATTCCCGTTAGACGAAGCCTTAGAATTAAATCCTTCCAAGGTTTAATTACTGAGGAGATGGAACCTAATTTGAATGGCCTTTTTAACGAGGACATGGGTAATTCCTCTAATCCTCTTAATGATGAAGAAGCTCTCCATGAGGTTTCTGTAGAACAACTTTCAAAATTGGATAACCAATTTGACGATTTTCGACAGTGGATGTCTCAAGAATACCCTGATAGTCAAGCTCTTCCTTTAATTGAGGGTCTAAAACATATGCTTCAAAGTGATAAGAATGGAATTGATATTTTGCGTGGTATTTCACACATTGTGGATTCAAATGTGATGCCTATGAAAAGTTGTGCCGAAACCTTAGGTTATACACAACCTCCTACTCAAGACAATCATTCTATTCCTTTGACGACTTCTATTGCTAGCATACCTACTTTTACATCAAACATAATGACTACTTCAACACAAGACATTCCTCCTATGATCACCAGTCATGGGGGCAATCCCTCTTCTTCAATCAACCCTCTTCCTTCATTCAATCCAACTTCTTCATTCATTCCTTCAATAAGTGTTCCTATTATATCACCACAAATGAACATGACGCAAGGAGGCAACTCGTTTAATCATTCCATTCCTCCTTGTAGTGTTCCTCCTGTCCAATCATCTCCTATGAATAACTATCATAGTGTCCCACCACCTTACTCTCTACCTTCTTTCAATAACATAACACCTCCATCACAATCTAACACGTCTAATATGAATTCTTCGACTGAAGCGACCATTAACAATCTTGCACAAACTGTCTCTTCTTTACAGCAACAAATTGCTTCTATGAATCAATCTAAGTTTAGTGTGCCCACATTTGATGTTGCGAGCCCACTTTCTCTTGACATTGTTCGAGCTATTCCCCCTAAACATGTTGAAATTCCACATTTGGAGCTTTATAATGGTAAGGGTGATCCTCTAACACATGTTAAGACCTTTCAAACAATATGTACTGATTTTGCTTATGACCAAAGGTTGCTTGCAAAATTGTTTACTAGAACATTAAGAGACAAAGCCCTACAATGGTATTGCTCGTTGCCTTCCTATTCTATTACTTCTTTTGAACAACTTGCAAATGCTTTCATTCAACAATTTCAAAACAATATAAGTCCTAAAGTTACTTTGATTGATTTAATGCATTGTAAACAAGGTGTTAAAGAAAAAGTGACTGATTTCATTGGTAGATATAAGCATTTGTATGCTCAAATTTCTTTTCCAGTGCCTGACAATGATATTCAAAGAATCTTTATTTCTAATTTACAAAAAGATATTCGAGACAAACTCCTGTTTTCTGAGTTTACTTCTTTCCACCAGTTGTGCGCAACTCTTCACAATTATCAACTGACTGTGAGTCAAATGGAACAATCACATCCTATGGCTCCGAGTGATAAGGGTGATAGTAGTCAACAACCATTTGGGAAGTTTAAACCGAACAGAGAGTCCATTAAATTCAATGAAAACATCATCAACAACAATGTGAATGCAACATCAGGTGTGTCTTTTATTTCTAAGTTTTTCAAGAAAGAAAGAAAGTTTACTCCTTTGAATGAATCATTGCATAGTATTATGAATAAGTTATTGGAACAAAATGTGCTTACTCTTCCTCCTATAAGGCAAATTGATCCTGCAAAGATTACTTCACCTTATTTTGATAACAAATCTTTTTGTCAATTTCATCGTCAACCTGGGCATGATACTGAAAAATGTTTTGCTTTGAAGGGGAAAATTCAAGATTTGATTGATAATAATACTATCTCTGTTTCTGGAGTGAATGATAAAGGCAATACATCTGTAGCTCCTCCTAACCAAAATCTTCAGATTTTCACTGATCCATTACCTTCTCATACCTCTAATGCAATTGATACTACTGATTCCTTTGTCTCACCTGATGATCTCGTGTCTATGACTCCGAATGTGATTAATTTTGTGGAGCAACAGAAAATCCCTAAAGAACCTTCCATCACATTTGATTCCAGTGAAACTATCAGGGCACTTGATGGTCCTTTATATATAGTTGCAAAAGTCAAGAATACACCTTGTCGTGGAGTGCTTATTGATCCTTCTTGCATGGTTAATATCATTACTGAAGAATTTCTTTTTACTTTGCAATTGAATCAAGTGATCTATGACAAAACAGATGTGGTTGTGAAACTATTTGATGCATTTTCTTCTCCTGCAATTGGTTCTATTACATTACCTATTGAGGTCCATAACAAATCCCTTGATGTGAACTTTTCTATTATTCCATCTTCCGAACAATTTCGTGTGAAGCTTGGCTATCCTTGGCTATCTTCCATGAAAGCTATTGCTTCTCCTATTCACAAGTGTTTGAAATTTCCCCATAATGGTGAAGTTGTTACTGTCAATCATAGTCTCTTTAAACCAGCTGAAAGAACTTCTAGCGTTCCTCTTGATTACTTTTGGCCTAAACAATTCCAATCTCTTCCTCCGCGAAGTGATCATCTTTTCAAATCTTATCAAAAGTGGAAAATAGATATGATCCTATCTCTAAGTGAACCTAGAACACCCAAACTTGACATTCCTATCATTCTTGAGAAGGAAGTTCTTCCTTTGAAAGATAAAACTAATGTCTTTCCTCAAGAAGATTCCCAACCCATCCCTATGGATGTGACTATGCCTATGATTAATAAACTTCCTAAAAGTAGACCTATCCCTCCTCGTCATGATGGACTTGGTCTCCTTCCAAAACCAAATAATCCTCCTTTATATGGAGCAGTTCTTCCTCCTTCCTCTTATGGAGAGAAGAGACCTTCCTCTTCTCCTATTGTTCAGCCTAAGAGACCACAACCTAAACACCCAAGTGATAAGGATGAGAACATTCCTCCTCCTCAATCTTCTCAACTTCCTACTAAGACTAGACGAAATCGTTCTGCACGTGAATGTCGGCGAAAGCGTCGTCTTAGAGCTCAAACTTTGCAATCCCCAAAAACACCTTCAACAAGAATTATTCCATTTTCTCCTCAGCCGACGATTGAGCCGAAATCTCCTAAACATAAGATGCATGATGGTCTTGATCCTGTGCGAGTTAAAGATCTTATTTTTATAAATCTTGATGATGATATAGACGAAAATGTTATTCATGATGAAAATGCTACTTCTCCTATTCATTCTGATAGTGAATATGAACTTGTTGATATTGATAACCATTTATCTAACGAATTTTCTAAAGCACTTATCCTAGCTCCTAGACAAGAACACCGCGGCTTGGGATATGAACATAGCCCTTGTTTGGATCTTGTGATAGCTCCATTTGCTGTGTTGGATGTTCCTCCTCTAGCGTGTTCCCTACCTTCCCGAAACATTGATCAGCAAGATCGGGGGGTAGATGACGTGCTAGACTAGTTTCATTAGCATAGCAGATTCTCTCCCCCTCTCTTTTGTTACTTCTTCTATGTGTTATTCTCATTCTTCTATTTGTTGTCCTTAGTGTTGTCTACTTGAGAACGATGCAAAGTATTGAGATCTCTCGATCTCTCTCATGTTGACTCAAAAGACACATGTGTTCCCTTCTTCTAGGTGACCTTCCTTGATTGGGGAATGAAGAACAATTATGCATACATACATATGATATACATGAATTATCATACAACATATTGACCCCGAGGAAAGTGAAGTCACCTCGTGCTTTGTGTTTTGTGTCTATTATCCTTGGGCTTATCTCACACTTGGGGGCTAAATCCTTGTGATAACGTGCTCCTTTCTCATTTCTTATATGTATCACTACCTTAAAGCAATCACCCCCGGTGAGGCGTGTGCGATCGCTTTAACGTAGGGGGGCATACATCCCGTTCGTATCTTTTCAAGATACTTGAAAATTTCTTGACAAATTTAGCTTTGCCTTGAAAATTGTTGATATCTTTCTTGCATGACTCATAGTGAGGGAACCTTACTACTGACAGTCATGGTTCTCCCTCGTGATCTTCCCTTTTACTTTGTCAATCGAAGTCGTAAGATCCTTAGTCCACTGGGGGCTTGGTGTATCTTGCCTCCTTGACGTGGTGAAAGTTTTTCAATGTTGTTTCCTTGTACTTCACCAGAAGTATGAGCGTACGCTTATACTCCCGCTAAAGTGGGGGCTAAATGTAGCGTCCTAAAATTGCGACACTTGCAATTTCGACCGCATTTGGGTCTTCACGATGGTGACGCAACACGCAACCTGAATGGAGACCCCGAAACCTGATTATGACACTAAAAACTACATTTTATTGCACCCTGGCCTGAACCTCCTTTGCACCCTACTGTCCCGGGAGGTGGGACCAGAGCGCCCAGCGCCCTGGTCCCTGGGTCCTATTTTGGGCCCGGTCTCTTTTGGACTTCGGGTCTTTATGTTTGCAAATTGGAAAATTATCTTTCCTGGTCGGCCTAAGGTCGGGAAAATCAGTCTATCAGCCCTAATTGACAAGTATATAAACTACATTTTCCTCTTTCATTCGATATGATGATGGAAAAAGCGTGGAAACTATACTCAAGCATTCAAGCATTCTTTCAAGCAATTGATCATTCTAAGTCTCCATTCAAGGCTAAGTGTTGCATTCAAGACAAGGATTCAACCATTGAAGAGGAGATCACATACTACATGCTACATACAACATACAAACATACAACAAACAACAACATCTATACCTTCACACATAAGGATACAAACATCCTTACAACAAGGTATTAGTACTTGTTTTACATTACATTTACAGCATTTCTCATTTCTTGGTTAATTCCAAAACCGGGGTTTGACCTAAAGGCAAACCCCTAATCCCTAACCCCCCAATCGTCTTCACTTTTCTGTGTGTAGGTTGCAGGTACATGGCTGAAATTGAAGATCTGGAATCCTTGTGTAGAGACGAACAGATCCCCCTTCGTTTCGCGGATTTTTCGGAGGACCGTGTGCACGCCGGGCGCCATCGTCCCGACAACTTTTGCTCAAATTTGCAGGACAGCGCCGTATCGACATTTTACTGCTAATTCCAGGTCCGCAACTTCATCCTATATCCCTATCTCAGTTTATAAGCGAATCTTTGTCACTTTCTATGCATTCCTAGCTTAATTCTTCTATCAACAATGTTTACAAAAGAGGGTAGCCTTGCTTTCTTAACCCTTGAAACACATTTAGCATCCAATCTTGCATTGTGTGGGATTGGATCTTGTGGGTTTCAACCCCTCTTTTGAATGTAAAGTCTCTCCCCTAAGTGAAAACCATCAACCCTAGAGACTCTCCCTTCTCTCTCCTCGGAGTTGGAAGAGGGGAGAGCAACTAGGGTTCGATCGCGATTTTCCGCTTTACACCTTGTCTTCTTGGTGATCCTTGAACTCAACACCTTCTCGGCCTTTGGATTTGGTTTGGCTGGTAACTAAAGGTTGTTCACATCATTTGAAACCTCTGAGTGATTGCAATCTGAACCTTGAACTGGTCCCTTGGATGCAACCAAGTCTGCTATGTTGAAAACCGGTGACAAGCCTATGTCACTAGGTAGATCCACCTTGTATGCATTTTCTCCATACTTGGCTAGAATGACACATGGACCTATCCTCCTCATTTGCAACTTGTTTGGAACTCCTTGTTGTATCCTTGCTTTGTTTAGGTGCACCATGACAAGATCCCCCACTTGAAATTGTAGGTTCTTCCTCTTTTCATGAAATTTTTGTTTGAGCTTGCTTGTGTTCTCCTTCAATGCTTTTTTAACTAATTCATGGACTTCCTTCATTGATTGAGCAAAGTCCTCTACATATCCACTTCTTGCTCTTGCTAGTAGTCTTATTTATGGTGTCATTATATGCATATTCACCTTGTGAGAGTAATTGATCCCATGTTTGACCATATTCCTTAGTAAGGTTCCTTAACAAGTTTCCCAAGCTTCTATTTACCACTTCAGTCTGCCCATCTGTTTGAGGATGGTAGATTGATCCAAAAGAGAGGTTGGTGCCAAGCATTTTCCATAGTGTCTTCCAAAAATGAATCAGGAACTTTGAGTCCCTATTTGAAACAATGCTCATGGGTAAACCATGTATCCTCACTACCTCTTTGAAGAATAATTGAGCAATTTGGCATGCATCATGAGTAGTCTTGCAAGGCACAAGGTGAGCCATTTTGCTAAATCTGTCCACAATGACATAAATTTTGTCATATCCCTACTTTGTCCTTGGTAAACCTACTACAAAGATGATGCTAATGCATTCCCAAGGTTTATTTGGTATGGGAATAGGTTGGTACAAACCGACATTTGTAAAAGTACCATTGGCCTTTTGGCAAACTATGCAACTCTCCACATATTTCTTTACATCCTGATTCATCCTTGGCCAATAGTAGTACCTCTGAACCAACTCTTGAGTCTTATTGACTCCAAAATGTCCACTAAGGCTGCCATTATGCTTCTCTTGAATAAGGTTTTCTCTCATTGAGCCTCTAGGCACACAAAGCTGCCCACCTTTGAACAATAGTTCATTTTGCAAAGTAAAATCAAAATAATCACTATGGAAGTGATTTTGATACTCCTTACACACCTTGTAGGCATTTGAGAAGTCTTCATCCTCTGGATACAAGTCTCTAAAACTATCCACACCTATGCTTCTCAATTGGATTTCTTGGACTGTCAAAAGCCTTATACTCAATGCATCTGCTACCCAGTTTAACTGCCCTTTCTTGTGCTTAATGGTGAATGTATAGGCCTGCATATACTCCACCCATTTCATGTGTTTATGACTGACCTTATCTTGTGATTTTAGGAAACTCAATGCTTGGTTGTCCGTATAGACCACAAATTCTTTAGGGAGGAGATAGTGTCTCCACTTCCTCAATGCCTACACTAAAGCATACAACTCAAGATCATAAGAGGAGTATTCCTCTTGGCATCACTCAGCTTCTCACTATAGAAAGCTACTGGTCTTTCTTCTTAGCTTAGGACAACACCTACTACAACATTGCTTGCATCACATTCTACAATGAAAAGTTTCTCAAAACTAGGCAACACTAGCATCGATTGGGTAGCTATCTTCTCCTTCAAGGTTTCAAAACCTTTGTTTTCTGCTTCACCCCATTTAAAATTTGCCTTTACTCTACCTCTAATGGTGTCTAACATTGGTGCACATATAGCACTGCATTGCCTAATGAACTTCCTATAGTACTGAGCTAGTTCATGGAAGCTTCTCACCTCTGTTGTTGCCTTAGGAGTAGGCCAATTTACAATGGCTTCAACCTTGCTTGGATCCATCTTGAGGTTTCCTTGAGACAACACAAACCCAAGGTAAACCAACTCCTTCTTGACAAACTCACACTTATCCAAATTCATGGTTAGCTTTTCATCATACAATCTTTGTAATACATCTTGCAAATGATTAATTTGATATGCCCTATCTTTATTGAAAATGAGAATATCATCAAGATATACTACCAAAAATTTACCTATGAAGTCCTTCATCAGCTCATTCACGAGTCTCATGAAGGTGCTTGGAGCATTGGATAAGCCAAATGGCATTACAAGCCACTCATAAAGACCCTCAGTAGTCTTAAATGCGGTTTTTCATTCATCACCCTCCTTAATCCTAATTTGATGATAACCACTCTTAAGGTCAATTTTGGTAAAGTACTTGGCTTCCCCTAAACAATCCATTAGGTCTTATATTCTAGGAATAGGGAACCTATATCTGATGGTGATCCTATTTATGGCTCTAGAATCAGTACACAATTTCCAAGTACCACCTTTTTTTGGTGCTAACACGGTAGGGACAACACAAGGGCTAATGCTTTTCCTAATTAGGCCTTGGTCTAAGAGTTCTTGGATTTGCTTGGAAATCTCAATGTTTTGTTGAGGAGTCATTTTATAAGCTACTTTATTAGGCAAGGATGCTCCAGGAATGAAGTCTATTTGATGGCTTATGGATCTTTTAGGAGGTAAGGTGGCTGGCTATCCTTCACTTACTATGCCTTTGAATTTCTTCAACAAATCTGGCACCTCTATTAGCAAATCTTGCTGCTCTTTCTTGTCTTATTCTTTGGGCTTCATCACAAGTGCAAACCCTATACCTTCACCTTCCTCAAGTGTCTTCAAGAATTGTTTTTCACTCACCAAAAGAACATTAGGACCTGCTGCCCTCTTTTCACCTTCTTCAAGGATAGACCGAATCTTGAATGTGACTCCATCTTTCTTGAATGAGTATGCATTCTTGTCTCCATCATGGATAGCTTGTCTATCAAATTGCCATGGTCTTCCTAATAGAAGATGGCATGCATCCATGGGTAGGACATCACATAACACCTTGTCCTTATACCTTCCAATGGTAAAATCCACCCATGCTTGCACATTGACTAGGACATGTTGGCCTTTGTTCAACCAAGTGACTCTATAGGGGTTGTTGGGAGGTATCCTTTATAATTTGAGTTTTCTCATTGCCTCTTCTGGCACAATTTTGTCTGTAGACCCTGAATCAATGATCACTTTGCACACTTTGTCCATAATCTTGCATTTGATCCTAAATAAGGACCTTCTTTACCTGTGCTCTTCTCTAACCGATTCTTTGATCAATGTTCTCCTTATCATCAAGTTGTCACCTACCTCTGACTCTAAGGCAACCTCTGAAGTCTTGCTGCTTGAAGACTCTTCTTGAAGATAACTCACTCTTCTTTCACCACCATGTGATGATGATCCTTTCTCTGGACACCTATATGTTGGATGACCAAGTTGGTTGCAATGGTAACACTTCATTGTTGTAAAATATGAAGAACCTCTACCTTGCCCCCTAGATCTTCCTCTGAAACCACTGTTGGATCCCCTTCCTCTATTGAATCCTCCTTTACTACTGCCAGTATCTTGCTGCTCAGTCAGTTTAGACTCTCCTTGTGTTCTTTGCTCAAAACTTCTTCCTCCAAAGCCTCCTCTATGGCCTCTATTGTCTTTTTCTCTACCCCTGCCCTTATTGTTGCTTGTTCATGTCTTCTTTTCAGTTTTTCCTCCACCTTAAGGGCAAGTTGATAGGTTTGATGGACTATTTTTAGGCTTATTAAACTAATTTCTTCTTGGATATTCCACCGTAGACCATTTAGGTACCTAGCAACCTTGAGACGCTCTTCTTCCACCGCATGAGATCTAAGGCTAATTTTGTGAAACTCCTTCGTATAGCTATTGACATCAAGATCTTTTTGTCTCAAGTTTTGCCTCTTCCTATGAATTTGCACTTCATAGTCATCAGGGAGATAGACTTCTTTGATTTTGACTAACATCCCTTTCCAAGAAGAGATGGGTACTTTGCCCATTTTCTTCCTTTCATCTTGCACAAATTTCCACCATGTGAGAGAAACTCCTCTCATCCTTGACTTGGCTACCTTGACTCTCTGGGCTTCAGTTATGCCTTCACATTCAAAATGGTTCTCCATGCCTTCTATCCATTCTATGACTACTTCTACCTCCATCTTACCAGTGAACAATGGCAATCCTTCCAGTGATTTGCCACTAAAGGCCTTCAATGCCTTCAAAAAAGGTTCTTGCTCTAAGATAGGATCAGGTTTAGGTATCTTATCTATCTCTGACACTTCTTTACCCTTCCCTTCTACTCCTTCCACCTTTACCAACACTTCATCTGCCTTGGTTTCTACCTCTCCAATTCTAGCAACTTCTCCTTCAGGAGTTTATTCTCTTCCTCCTGATCATCCACTTTCTTTTCCAAATTTGCATTGGTCACCACGTTGTTGTCTCCTATAGATTCCACTGAGGACATCTACTCACCTAGCCCAAATCTTATAGGCTCTGATACCAATTTGATGGGGTTTACCTAGCCTACTCAACACATCACCTAGCTGGTGTTGCTCAATTCCACCAACTCACCAGGCCTAGTTGCACTCTAGACCTCCAATTCCTTCTCAATCTCTTCTAGGGATTTATTTTTTATCACTCTAAGGTGTTTTTCTTCAAGTGTTTTGAGTAGGAACCCTACCAATTCACAGTGCTTCCCATGTGCTCAATTATGGCTTCTTGGTTTCAAGTTGTCAAACTGTCCCCCTATTGTTGTGAGATGATGCAAAGGTGTGGAGGTGTCTACTAACATGTTTTTTATAAATTTGGGGTCCATTAGTGGCTTACAATCATTAGGTTTCTTATCGACTTCAAAATCTTGCCTAGAAAAGGGCTACAAGGAATGAGCCCCAATTAGGCCTCCAAATCCGGTTTTCTAGGGCTTGAAGGAAAATGATTGAAAGGACCCCCAAACAAGTTTGGATTTTCTTCAAAGATACACCTAACCCTAAAGGATTTTTTTGGTTTTCGCCCTTGGTTTTACCGTACAATGTATGAACCCCAAAATGAGGGTTTTGGGTTTACTAGACTTTCAACCGACAGTGAATGAACAAGTTAGGGTTTTGGTATCAAAAGGATTTTTTAAAGCTTCTCCCTGCATATACAAATCTTCCCCAACTCCATGGACCCCTCCAAGCTCTGAAATGGCGATTTGGCACACACCCCTGCACTTAGCACTTCATTTTCACCTTATTTCCTCTAGCCGGGTTGCTCCTCGACTCACCTAGAATAAGGTGACAGTCATACTTAAACTCATCTCCAAAACTTGGACATGCATATGTAAAATTTAAAGGTGGCTTCCTACCATGTACCAACTAGCCATGATGGCCGCACGTGTGGAACTCACAAGGCAACCATATTTACAAGAAAATTGCTATATACAAGCCCAAACTGGTTGTTTGCAAACTTGAACAAGAAAACACCAATGAACAGTATTTACAAGAATCTAAATTGAACCAAAAACACAATAACACACATAAGTAACACAATCCATTGCTATATCAATGGATTCAATCCATATTCAATTGCAAAAATGAGTAAAATCAAGCCAAAATGTTGCCAACAAGACTGAAAATGAGTAGTTTCAGTTGTTGAACTTACATCACACACTTTTCCAACCTTGGTAAATGTGAAAGAGAGGGTATATATAGGTTTCCCATGTGTGGAGTCATCCTAGGGCGTTGGACAATCCCTAACTCCATCCCTAACTCCATCACTTAACCAATTCAGGACAAAAGATGTCATGACAACTTTTTGCAGCTTTGCAACTTTTGCACTTTTGGTCTTTCCAACCTACAAGACCTATTCCAAGTCATCAAAAATGACTTTTAAAACTTTCCTAATACTAATTTAACCCTCCCTAATTTCGATACCAAGTTTTGACACCTTTGACCTTCAAGAAGGTCAACTACCTACTCAAACCCACTATTTACACAAAAATGCAAACTTAAGAAGAATGAACTCAACTTAGGCCTACATTGACACAAATTACTAACTCTTGGACCCTCCTGGAGTCCTTATTCACTACTGACTTGGCTAGGGTCAGTACAAGCCAAAATTGTGAAAGCTAATTTGCCTAAGTCCTAGGTGCTCCTGCACCAATTGTAAGGACCTGCTTGTCCTAAACCTAGTTAAACCAAACTTAAACTCAGTTATAATTAAAAATTTAAATTAACCATTTTGGCCCATGCAAGTAATAGTTAAGTAACTGAACAACCATGCATCTCATAAATAACATGTGGAAATTAAATGTGCATGTGGAAAATAACATGAGTAAAATTACGCATGAGGACTGAATAGAATGCAAACCATAATTAGTTACAAAGTTGAGTTATGGGTGCGTATGTGTAGCGTAAATCATATGAATGAGTTATTATGTGATAGTTTAACATGCAAAAATGCTTAATCAAGTCAACTAATAGATAATTAAATATGACCATGCATGCATGCGTAAATGAAAACTAATCTAATCAAAAAAAAAGTAAACCATGCATGTTAGTAGGTTATTATGTTAGTAGCCTTTTCTCTTCTTTTCTTTTGTTAGTTACATTTCATGGTGAGTTCTTGTCACATTACATCATGTGACCTTATAGGTCCTTTTTCATAACTTCTACATACGACCATTCTGGTCTTTACAATGAAATAAAATATACATCTTTAATTATTACATAAAATTTTATCTGGAATCTCTAACTTTCTTTGTCTCCGGATGTGTCGCCTCTGTTTGACCTGGATAACCTCCTCTCACAAACTGGATGACAGAAATATGACCTAGGCATTTTATCTACCCAACCAAATGAAGCATAAGCTTCTCGGTGCTCTTGATAAGTTCCTGTCCCTCACGACGGAGTATCCTAGCAAGCCAGTACCAACTAGTAGTAAAGGAATCCTGTGCAATCAGGTAGAACTAACAACCCATCCTGGTTGAACTAACTACATGTGTTATGGTAGGGAGATAAATAAATAAATAAATATGATGGCCATCATTACCCTATTAGGGAGGTGAAGAAAATCACCCTTCCCTGGTTAGCCCATAACAAGCACTCTCGTTCCATAAATATCTCTCAGACAGAAAAATAATTAACCCTCCACGGATTAATGTCAGATAATTTTATATATATATTAAATATTTTATTGCTTTATTCTGTTCTTAAAAATTCTTAAATCAATCTTGAAGTTAGAATTTACCACTATCGGGACTTTCCAAATACAACAACCTTTTTTTCAAAGTTATTTTATTTTCAATTATCAATCTTTTTCCATATTTTGTTAGTACTCTCATAAGCAATTAACATAATGCATATTCTATGATAAAAATAACAACAAATAATCAAAAAGAAGTCAAGATTCACATACCTAATGGGATTTGATCCCCTAACCTATAGGTTCCAAAAATAAACTTTTGCCACCACACCAACTGTGAAGTTTAAAACTATATTCAAAACAAATTTAAAATATCTTCACTGTCAAAATTTCATAGATATACTTTGACATGGCACATATCATATTCAATCATGATACAGTCGTAATGTTTCAGTCGTTTCTTAAAAACCCAGATCCCAATTTCTCTGAAATTTTCACAGAAATTAGAAATCTTTGAAACGCAAAAACCCAGTAAATTTCTTTATAATCCAGTTTCTATTTTTCAAGATACATGGAGTAGAAGGCGTTGACAACACAACTGGCACATCAAACAAACTAGCATTAAATCCACAATATCCAATTACTCTCAGCAACAAAACAATACCAGTCAATTGATTTCATAGATAATAGTCTTGTGGTAAAGAAGAGATTAAAAACCTACCTTTAACAAATTTATTCCCTGTACTTAAATTTTTAATCAGAAATTATGACAAGAGGAACAATTTTTAAAGGAAAAGATCAAATTAAGACTCAAATAAAATATGTAAAATAAATGAACCTGGCTGTGAGAAAGAAGAATCTCAGGCGTTTCCCAAATTTCAGATAATCTCTTCAATCTACCTTGTCGACTTCATAGCAATCACATGAATCAAAAAGCTCAAAAAGAATTGGAATGATCAAATAATAGGTTTTCCTATATTTATAAACATTGAATTCTCTAAAAATAAAATTTAATTGTTTGCATGATTAAATTCTTAAAATAAAACTAATTATTAAAATTAGAACTCACAAAAAAATTAATTGATTTTAAAATTACAATTTGTTAAAGATTTAGT
The DNA here is from genome assembly GCF_030272615.1 of Cryptomeria japonica. Classification (NCBI taxonomy): domain Eukaryota; kingdom Viridiplantae; phylum Streptophyta; class Pinopsida; order Cupressales; family Cupressaceae; genus Cryptomeria; species Cryptomeria japonica. Next base: position 678,761,550 of record NC_081406.1, on the reverse strand, counting down.
TTTTAAGAAAATAATTAATTATTAGGCTCTCACATGTAGTCTATATTTTTAGTACATAAGTTTACTCCAACATTGTATTTTTGCATGCCTTGATCATTTATTTAAATTTATTAACTAATATTTTAACTAATTAATCTCATTCTTTATTTTAATTAGTCCTCTAATTTTAGTATTTATTTATATCTTAAATAGCTTTTTACATTTTATAATTTAATTATCAAATAATTTTATTTTTAATTACTCAACTAATTAATTTATTTACTCTCTTTTAATAATTATATTATAAATAAATTTCTAGCTTGATTTAATAATATCCTTATTATTATAATTTTATTTTATTTTATCAATTTATATTAGACTCCATAATTTAATTGATTAATTGCTTATCTAACTGGGTACTTTGCATAGGGTTCCAATACTTAGGTTGCTACTGGCGAGCTAGAAAAACCCCTCCTCGGTCATATATCCGCCTTCGATGGTTACCCTACAACTTATACTTGACAAAAAAATTTGTCATATTGCATTACATAAACATCCAACAAAATATTAACATCATTAAATATCATAACAATATTAGTCATCATCATTAAATAACGACATCATATCAACAAAACATTGTTATTAAGTATTATTAATCATAACAGTAAAGTAACGTCATAAAATAACTAACCATCATCATTGCCACTAAACCACACAATATCATCTATCAGTATTAAAAGTTAATCAAAAGGTATCTGACATAATAAATAAATCTAACCAAGGTCTAATTCGACTCATGCCACCAATCATGTAATAAATACAACCATCATGTATCTTACATAGCACACTTGAAATAAATTCTATTGCCGACTTAGGAGGTGCTTGTATATTGCATTCTTGCAAAACATTGTTAGTGTGCAAATTAGAACAAATATGACGAAAAATATCATAGTGCATGGAAAATTCAATATGCATCCTACAACAACATGTGGTGCGTACATGGTTAATCTTAATATAAAAAGGTTTTGCCATTTCAAAAAATATTTGACTTATTCTTATTTGAGGAAACTTTTCAAGGAATCTTTCATAAAATTTTGTTTGAGTCATATCCAAATAGTGTTTGGTATGTGGCTAACGATTTGTAGACCCGATTCACCTTCTAACAACATCTCTTTGATTGGGAGAAACTCTTGTGTTGTCGTACCAAAATTTTTCAATTAATGTTCTTAATGCATCAACAACAACCTTGTCTTTGCATGGTAGTCTACCCAAGAATGCCCAAAGAGAATTATTGTTAGGTTCCTCTATTTTTCCCACCTCTGTAATGCTTTACTTATGTTGTTCTACTAATGTTTAATGACTTACTTGTTTTGCTTATCAAATGATCTTTTTTTATTTTCTTTCTCATTATGGTTGATGTAATGACATGTCGAGTAACATTAGAATCTTTAGTACGTGATTTTGAACCAATAGCTTGATATGCATCAAATATATTTCTCACAATAGTTCTTTCGCTATTACGTTTGGATGACCTTAGGCCTAGAATTTTTATTATCTCTCTAAAATTCAAAAATTTTAAACATTTGAACAATTAATTGACATCTTGCTGTTTGATTTAAGTTTTCAAAAGAGTTTTGCCATATTCTTTTAACCATTTTCCTACAAGTTCGTTCATTTATTTTATTGGGCATTGGCTTCAATATATTCTCATCAATGTCAATTAGATACTTTGGTTTCCTACGAATGATTCTAGGAGGTGTTAACATCAGTGCATTGTGTGCATTGGGTACATTCAATTCATCAAAATAGAGCAAGTGTATGTTCATCATTTAATTGATTATTCAATGTGGTCTCTTCTTCAATTGCATTAGGTGCATTATGTTCATTTGGTAAATCGAATTGAGATATTAAGGATGACATACCTTCTTGTCCCATTGTTCTTATGTCATGTAATTTCTTCATACATTGCCTTTGTCTTTCCTTTTCAGCCTCTCGTTGTTCCATCATTCCTTGTTTGTTTTTTCTCATGGTTGATATTGATTGTCCTAAATAGAATCATATTACATATATATGTAAATAAAAGTCCATAAACAATCAAATAACTATAAATTTGAGAATTATCATTGTTTTTTTGAATCAAAAATATTAAACAATCACAATAACATTGACAAAACTAATAAGAACAACAATTCAATGATTTGATATCATGTAAAACAAAAAATTCACCTACTTCTATGTATAAAATAGTCACAAAAGTGCAGATACAGTTGCAGTGGGGCCTTAAACAACCTCAAAAACTTCTTTTGAGGCAATTGGGCAACTAAAAGTATATGTTCCAGTACCGTGTACGCGGTCTTTTTAGTAACCCCGTACGCGCTGTTAGGACCTAAAAATGTTTGCAGACTAATTTTAATATTCTCGATACCCTGTACGGGTTGTTAGGCCTTAAAAATGTTTAGTAGACCAACAAACTAATAGTCCTGGTACCTCGTACACACTTTTTGTAGTAAAGAAAATGTGAAGGAAAAGGGAGGGAGGGAGAGGGGTAGGGAGAGGTAGAGGGGGAGGGAGCGAGAGCGAGAGCGAGAGAGAGAGAGAGAGAGAGAGAGAGAGAGAGAGAGAGAGAGAGAGAGAGAGAGAGAGAGAGAGAGAGAGAGAGAGAGAGAGAGAGAGAGGAAGGTGTTCACATTATTTTTTACGGGCTAAGGTTTTCCCCCCATCTTTTCCCATGGGGTCGCTCTTTGTTTCCTCAACTTCAACAGGGCACGCGGGACAAATGTCGCCACGATGTTGCTTCCCTTGGTCCATAGTTAGCGCCCCATTTTTGGAGCAGCACAGGGATGACAAGTGGCAAAGCACGCTGACAGTTTTTAGGTCTCAGGGGCCCACCTTGTCAAGAGCAAGCAAAGTTCCCACCTTCCACCGTTTTTGTAATATTCCAACAGTCCGCCTACAGTTAGCCGGATCTTTCCGTTCCAGGGCGCATGTGTTTCAGTAGTACAAAGAAGGAGGTCTCAGGGGCCGTTTTGCTGGGTATGGCTTCCAGGGTGACACGACATGCTTTGGTTGTTCGAGAGGTTGCATCCTCTCGATGCGCTTGTGGTTTTTTGTTTTCAGGAGCCGGGGCTCCTCTTTATTTAAGTTAGTTTTTCCTTGTTGTTAAGGGTTGGGAATTTTTCCAGAAAATAATCAAGTTTATTAAGTAGATTCAAAAGCCTTTAAACACTATTATAGTTTGTAACAGAAGATTTTTCAAACTGTTCCTACGGCCTTTATGATATCTTTTGCATGCTTTTAATGGTCTTTCCTATGCAATTTGTATCTGAGTTTTGAGTAACTTTAGAGATAAATCTATCTAAGACTTTATCGATTAAACTATGTTACATACTCATTATCTGGTAAATGTATGATGATTATTTCTTTACGTTAAAAGGAATTTGATTGTAGTTTGGTTTATATTTTGGATCTGGACTTGTAGATTGTTGATTGGGCTCATAAAATTCATATTTTCTTGAGTATTACCTGTTCATATCTGTTAAATGATCTGGCGTATCGCCTCATTAGTCTAGTTTTTACTGTTTTAAAAAGTGTTTCCTTCCCCTTTTCCTCAAAACACTTAAGAAGAGCCGACTTCTCAATCTTGGAGGTCATTCAGTGGAATCTGCGCAATCGGTGCCCCACCACTGAATTTCCCATAAGGCTGTTCGTATCAAAGGTAAAATTTAGAGTCAACAGTTCTTTTTCTGGCATGCCTGGTGGGACCGTAGAGTTCTTTGCAATATATTTCTAAGCTAGTTTATGAGTCACAGGCCAGTCACTAGGAGTCAGACAACTTTAAACCCCCTCCTCCTTTTCCCTCCATTAGTGACTATCCAGTCCGCCATAGTTTCTCCACCTCAAGGTTTTCCCACAACCATACACGCTGTGATGGCACTAAATCCTCCCAGAAATTTTGTAGCCTGGGATAATGGCAGCCCCCTCATCCCCCCAGTTCTGCCCGTTGTCTGGGGAGGCATTCCGGCAATCGCCCTCAAGGCCATTCCTAAGTTCATAGGAGAATGCCATAAGACTCCTGGGGAACATTTGCAAGATGTAGCCACCATCTGTACTGTCCATGGCATCACTGAGCAGAACGTAGCTCTAAGATTGCTCGTAGCATCCTTTAAAGGCAAGTCCTTGGACTGGTTCAGATCTTTAGGCCCCAGCACTATAGGGGATTGGGATCAGTTGGGAAATCTTTTCTTCCAGAGGTTCTCAGATAAAGCTAACAAGTCATCCTTAATGCACCAACTCATCATGATAAAAGGGCCCCTGCAGAAGCACTGACCGATTTCAATCTGAGGTTCCAGCGAACCTGGCAAAGGATACCACTGTCCACTCGCCCTCCGATAGATATGGCTTTTGTATTTTATCTAAAAGCTTTCAACTCTGATATATCAGTAATGATTCAATCATTAGGAGGCAATTCTCTTCCACAAGCATTCGATATAGCCGTCCAAGCAGAAAATAACCTGATTGACGTCAGGAAGCCAGCTCCTTGTCCTATGATGCCGGTATTCCCAGAAACATCCGCCCAAGTCATAGAAGAGCCCGTCCCCATCACTTCTGCTCCACAGTCTATATACTCTTTCCCCTCCCCCTAGTCCACTTCCTTAGCCACTGAGGTCAGTGATATGAAAAATCTCCTTAGATCCTTTTCCAATGAAATTGTCAGCCTAAAAAGATCTCAAGCCCCCCCTACGAAGCCCCCTTTCCAGCAAAATTTCCAAGGAAACCACCCTCCTTACCAAAATATGAATCATCATCCCAAGAAAGCTCTCCCGCCGACTGGCCAAATAGTCCCAATCCCCAACCCGTTGCAGGCCATCTACCCAACCGCAGGCAGAGAACTGACGGTAGGCCAGAACAAATCAGCGGACGACAACAACTCTTGGTGTTTCCCTTGCAACAATGCTCATACTTTGAGAAACTGCTCGAGAGGAAATTTGCAGCAGAGGATCACAAAACAAAGGAATTTGGGTGTAATGATGGAGGATTCTACCTATACGTCTACGGGTATGGACAACACAACTTTCGTCGCCCAAATGCAGGGGATGTCATTACAACAAGAAGCGGAGATCACTCCTGATCACATGCTTTTTTCATGGATGGAGGGTGAGGACGCAGTATTAACCAATAGTGTGATCACTTCAAAAGATGGAGCCCCCTTCGTGCAATCAAATTATAACCTTCTCTCTAAGAGATGCTTGACCGTGGAAAATGCTGACGCTATGAGAAAAGAGACAATGGACAATCCAGCAGAGCCACCAGTCATCAATTCGGCCTATCCAAGGAAGGAGTTCATCCCTTATAAGCCGAAAGAACCAAAGGTCTTTGCACCTCAAATACTGGATGTGGTCAAACAATTGAAGAAAGCTCCAACCCATGTCTCTCTGTGGGACCTTCTAAGCATCCCAAAGCAAAAGGATAGATTAAAAGTGGCATTGTCTCATGACCAAAAGGACGTCGGCGTGGCAGCCTCTCTACCCCTTTAGGCAAATGAAGCATTTCCCCGTTCGACTGCTGGTAAAATGAGCTCTCCGGTTGTATTGGAAAATGTAGTCCCGCCTCCTATTGCTCAAGGGGAAGGTAAGCCTAAGCCAAATCCTTTTTACCTTACCCTCATAGTTGGAGATAAACTTCTGCATAACTCCATGATAGATTCTGGAGCTAGTACTACCATCATGCCCAAACAAATCGCCGAAGTATTAAACATCCAGTATGACCCTTTAAAAATGGGGGTTATGCAACTCGACGGGAACAAGGTCTAGATAGTAGGTCTCATCAAAAGTCTCCCTCTAACGCTATTTGCATGCCCAAGTGTGACAGTATGCCAAGAAGTGATAGTAATTGATATACCTCTTATTTTCGGACTCTGTCTTTCTCGAGATTTTATTGCCAAAATAGGAGGCTATATGTCCCTCGATTGGTCCCATCTCATTCTCTGTACCCGACATGGCGCCAAGATGAAAATCCTTTCGGAACCCCTCCATGTTGAACACATAGCTGACCAGGATTTGATTAACTTCAAGCCTACCCATACTTCCATATCCAATGATGAACGACAAGTGGTGGAATTCTTAGAAGAAGAAGTAATGGGAGACATTCCCCCTGAGCAGGAAGCCTCCCTAAATGAGTTCATAGATTCCGACTCCTTCTCCAATTACCATGCTACTGACCTAGGTACCTATTGCATTTTTGAAGAAAACCAGACTGTTCCGAGACTCACCAAGGATCCGTTCTCTAAAGATCAGTTAACTTCGGCACTATGGACCCTACACTTCGAGGGTGCTAGATGTAAGATGGGCTCCGGGGCTGGAGTTTGTCTCACTTCCCCCATGGGCGATTAGATCTAGAAACCTTCCATTTGCAGTTTGCGTGCTCAAATAATGATGGAAAATATGAAGGGATGATCCAAGGTCTAAACATGGCAGAAAGGATGGGTATCAAAAAGTTGAAATTTTTTGGCGACTCCGAACTCGTGGTTCACCAATTCTGAGGGATATCTAGTGCTAAACACGTCCGTATGAGGTCTTACTGCGCCAGGGTCTGGGACCTAATAGAAAGTTTTGATGCTTTAAACATCCTAAGAATCCCCCAGAAACTGAATACCATAGCCGATCACATGGCCGCTATAGGAGCGCATTTCGACCCTATGGAAGATTTCCTAACTAGCCCCCAAGCAGTTAGTATGGTGGTCCGCCTAGCGATCTCGGATAATGATACGAATTGGCAAGTATTTGAAAGTGATGAACAAATTGCCCTGTTCATCCAAAGCGCTGGGGAATTTGCCAATCAGCTGCAACCTAAGATACAAGAGACTTACGGAGATCGGGTCATTCAGCTAAAATCGAACAAGCTCCCTAATGGATTGATCACCTTGGAGAACCTGTTCGATCACGAAGATACTAAGAATGATAAGAGAAAGCTCATGACTAATAGGGGAGACTACACAAAGATGTCAGTTGGTCACGGAAGAATGCCTAAAGTAGGAAAGGGTGTTACCCCCACAGACAGAGTAAAGTTGGCCCAATATTGCGATGAGTACCAAGGCGTCATGGCATGGTCTTATGATGATCTAAAGGGTTACGATCCTACCATCATCCAACACACCATCGAGCTTGCCAATGAGGCTAAGCCGGTTCGGCAAAAGAAAAGGCCAATCAACCCAAAGATTGAGAGAAAAATGATCGAATCAAGGATCATTTACCCCATAAAGCACAGTACATGGGTGTCTAATCTGGTCCCTGTTAGAAAGAAAAATGGGGACATCTGACTCTGTGTAGACTTCCGGGATTTGAACTGATCATCACTCAAAGACCACTATCCCCTGCCTTCAATGGAACAATTGCTTAGCATGGTGGCAAGGTCAGAAATGTTCTCAATGCTTGACGGTTTCTCGGGGTATAACCAGGTGAGTGTGAAAGCGGAAGACCAACACAAGATGACTTTCACTACTAAGTGGGGGACGTTTGCATACTAGAAAATGCCTTTTGGCTTGTCGAACGCCAGGACAACTTTTCAAAGAGCCATGGATTTAGCTTTCAAAGAGCTAATTAACAAAATCATCTTAATATACTTAGATGACCTGACTATGTTTTCCAAACACCGCGAGGATCATTTTGATCGCCTCGAGTTAGTCCTAAAAAAATGCCTGGAATTTGGGATTTCTTTGAACCCAAAGAAATGTATTTTTGGGGTCCCTCGGGGAAAGTTACTTGGGCATATAGTTTCAAAAGAAGGTGTCTCCATTGATCCAAACCAGGTTAAGGCCATTAAGGATCTCTCTCTTCCAGTCAATAAAAAGGGAGTTCAATATTTTCTAGGAAAAGTCAATTTTGTCAGTCGTTTCATCTTCGACTTTGCTGGGATAATAAGGCCTATTACTCTCATGCTAAAAAAGGATATCCACTTCAAATGGACTACAAAAGCCAAGAAGGCTTTCGAAGAGGTAAAGTGTGCCATCTATTCCGCTCCAGTATTGTCTAATCTGGACATGTCCAAAGATTTCATAATGTACATCTATTCCGGTCAGCATAGCATCGTCGTGGTTCTAACCCAGAAGGACAAGGAAGGAGGAGAGCGTCCCATTGCTTTTCATTCCAAGACTCTTAAAGATTACAAGGCTTGGTATAACTTCGTTGAGAAGCAGGCTCTAGCTGCCGTAAAGGGTCTGAAGAAATTCAGACACTTCATTGCCTGTAATAAAATCATGGTGTTCGTGACTCACCCCGCGGTAAGGGAATACATCATGGAAGGTGACATAATAGAAAAAAGGGCAAATTGGATCACCAAGATCTTAGAATATGACATCGACATCAAGCCAACAAAGCTAGTCCATGGGAGAGGCCTTTGTGAATATATAGTGCAAGACTGTGAGTCCCGCGTTAATGGGATGGCCTCAGAAGAAACAGTCATGTTTTCACCAACTATTCCTGACAACAATTGGATTGATGAAAGGAGGCATTTCATGAGAACTAGGATTTTCCCTGAAAATCTGCCCCCGACTAAGAGGAGGTTCTACCAACTCCAGTATAGCGGGTATCGCTTAATAGATGGAGTTCTTTTTAAAAGAAACTTTGATGGCATTCTCCTCCGTTGTGTAGACCGAGAACGAGCTGACAGAAACCTTCAGGAGTTTCACTACGGTTCCTCCGGAGGCCACTTCTCTGTGCCTAAAACCGCTATTAAGATCACCCAAGCTGGGTACTTTTGGCCATCTCTTTTCAAAGATACACACAATTTGGTAAGGGGATGCAAGGAATGCCAATATTACACAGGGAGAGGCACGAAGGCTGCTATGCCTCTCAGGTCTATATCAGTGGAGGAGCCCTTCGCTCAATGGGGCCTAGACTTTATTGGGATGATCAATCCCCCAAGTTCAGCCAGACATAAGTGGATCCTAACTGCCACTAATTACTTTACCAGGTGGGCCGTGGCCATTCCTCTAAGAAATTCATCTGAAGGCGATGTGTTGGCTTTCTTAGAGGATCTGACATGCTGATACGGTTCCCCAAAAATCATTATTTAAAATAATGCCCATGCATTCATAGGTTCGCAAATTACCCAATTCATCCTCAATAGAGGTATTTACCTTAAAGCCTCTTCCAACTACTACCCTCAAGGAAATGGACTCGTTGAATCCACCAACAAGAACTTGATTAGGCTAATCAAAAGGATTGGTTCCGAACACAAGAAAAAATGGCACCATCACCTCAGGAGCACGCTATGGGCATACCGCATAACACCCAAGCTGGTCTTAAAGAATTCTCCATATAAGCTGGTGTATGGGAAAGATGCCCTCTTTCTTGTCTCACTAGAAATCTCGACACTACAGTTGTTAAAATCAATGGAGATTGTCGAGAACGGCCCTATGGCTGTAAGGTTGGCAGAGATGATGGAGTTAGAAGAAGCAAGGGAGACAACTTTCTCAACTCTCTAGGACAGGCAGGAAGTTGTCAAAAGGTGGTTTGACAACAGGAAGAGTTCCGACTTGACTTTTGCCCCTGGAGACCTTGTGCTAAAATATAACGAAAGGGCAGCGAGACCTGGACAACACGCCAAGTTCGACTGCCTATGGGAGGGGCCTTTCCATATCATTAATTGCAAAGGGTTCAATGCTTTCGAATTAGAAGAAATGGATGGGACTCCTCTCCCCATCTCAGTAAATGGTTTTCACCTTAAACCTTTACGCTAAGGGTCCCCCTCCCTTTTCCAAAAGTACATAATGTGTATTATGTCTATAATGTATATAGTGCTTATCTATTGTATTTATTTCCATGAAAATTAAACAAGCAGGTAAAGCCAAACAGAAGACGTATATAAGAAAAGGAACCAAATTGATTATATTTAGGCTTTCTTATATTTTTCTTTACAAAAGGAGTAGGCCCCAGGCCTCTCTCGTGTTTACAATCTTTTCCACTTTCCACAACGATGGCTCACCACAATTCATCGGCTTTCCTCAGAATCCTCCTGATCAGTTTCAGAGGTTCCTTCTTCCGCCAACCACTTCGAATCAGACGAGCTCTCGGGTTCCCCAGGCATAAAGATAACCACCAGGTTCGGCTATTATCCTAGCACAGAGATTCTCAGGAAGATGTAGTCCCGGAACCCAGTATACCAATCAGTCCCTTCGTGAACCGCGACCATCAGATGAATACATAGTAGGAATTCTGTAGCTAGTTCAGCACGAAACCAATGAGTAGACAACGTCATTGGTCTCAGCCCCCTGATGAGTGGGTGCCAGGCCACTTCTTCGTTGAAAGTAATAAAACGTTCCAGGTCAGATCAAACAGGGAGCCCTCTGAAAGGCACGAAATATGTAACCACACGTTCCAATCCTCCCAAATAGTCTTCAGAAAAAAGAGCTTGGGTCAGCTGAGTCGCTAACCCTTTGGGTTGGCCCCAGTCCAGTAGAGAAGTGATAAAGCGCGAACAGATGTCTGAATTCATTCTATAGCGGTATGAGTTTCCAATGAAATCCTCCCTGAGGACCCATTTGATGGCAGCTATTATGATTGGGTTCTTCCTGCATGTCATCCTTTGCAGCCTCCAATCAGAAATATTACCCAAGAAAGCGACCTGCGTCTTCCTACTGACAAGCCTAACAGGAGTATCCATTTTTTCAGGAGCTCTGCCATTGAAGTTTACAATATGGCACAAGAATGTCTGAAAGGATGTATTTATAACAGAATTTTGGCGGAGGTGTGACGAATGCCTCGAGCTCATTTTTTCCCAATTTGCGTAGCTAGGTCACGTCTGCATTAATTCACCTCAAGTGAAGAGGATTGCCCATCAGATATCAGTGTCCTATCAATTACCTCGAGGTGAGAGATAGGTGCAAGAAAAGGGCCATGCATAAATCCAGGTACGTCGCGTTTTAAAGTTTCAAGTCCCGCCGGACCTTTTCAGGCCGCACACCCATTATGTCTGACCGATCCCCTCGATCGCCGAAAAGATTTTGTTGAAGGAACGTTTCCCGAGTAGTGCCAAAAGGGCAAAGCGTTTCTTGGGGAAATGGGAATGATGACGCCCTTCATCCGCGGGAGTTTATTGCATTAACAGCTTGAGCTAGCGTGTGTGTAAAGAAGGTACTTGCTATTAAACACCTGGCTTTTGCGAAAATCAAGGCACGTGATGCGACTAACGCTCAGATTTCCTTTCCTTCCTCTTCAGTCAGTTTGTTTTTAAGAAGCAAGAAAAAGATAAGTGAATAGTTTTCTTCTCCCACCTCTAGTTTTTCCCTGAGATCAGAAGGAAAGTTTCTACTGCTATGGATTCCAAAGCCACGTCTTCAAGTGCTGCCTCCAGAGGCTTCAGGGTTGATGTTTTCAGGGAGCTATCTTACTCCTCGCATGTCGTCCCTCCAAAAAGGGAATATCCAAAGATAAAGGGAAGGGCAAAAGTGATAACTCGGAATCCAACTATTGTTTTGGATTCTCTGGAAAATGTTTTCGAACCCGAGACCCATAAGCAGTCGAAGAACCTTAGGGAGGCTGCCTACTCGAGAATGTTACACCACATAAATGACCCTTAGTCCATGGCAGTGCATTTCTAAAAGAGCGACACTCCCCAATATTTAGTACCAGTAGTCCCTTACTGCCCAGAGCTTGTATCAGCTTGCGCAGACTATTTCAACCCCACTTCGTGCTCTGTCAAAGGTTCCCTCCTGAAGTTGGTCATATCTCCTGAGGCCATTAGAGAGATGTTGTGTCTCCCCATTCTTGAAATAATAGAGGGGTTCTAAGAAAGATCTATGGAAGAATTCTGGGGCACCAGGAGAGATGCCTTGACCTTCTGTCAAAATGCCCTCAACCGAAGTTTGTCGACTGGGCTCCCTAAGTTCCCTTTGTCATACAATGACCTGAAGCAAGACGACCTCAAAGATATCTCTTTCACTTTGGCATGGCTTTGTGGACACGACAGTGACCAGAACATCACGGCTTCCATGATGGGTTTCCTTTTCAAATGCAGAAAGCAAAGGGAGCCTTTCCATTTTGAATTCTCCGCCGCTATGGCTAAAGCCATCGTCAAGTAGTTGTCCGAGTTCCAACAGTTGCGGTGCTTCAGATTCTCCTCGGTATTGGTACACTTGCTTTTGCACCAAAATGAAGCCTTCTTCACGCAATTCATACCTTTGTCTACTTATGACGAGTTGGGAAATGTGATGTCGGTGTCTTGCTGGACACCCTTGCTACTGGCCTCCTATGATTCCTACCAATTTTTAGATCTGTTTATGGCTCCCGTACTCAAAGATTTTGGAGTGATCCCTAAGGATCTGCTAGCTCGTTTCTCTCAGGTTCACATGAACTGGATGCAAAATGAGCATCCTCCTTGCGACTGGTTCGTGGGCCCCAATTTTTTTTTCATTCGCATACATGGTTTCTCCGAAGAACCTTTCCGACTGCCCACCTATGTAATGGACTAGACCTTGGCCATAGAAATGGCAAGGCAGTTGGCGAGAATCGAGCAAGCCATTGGTGTTGGAAAGCATGATACCTCTATCACAGAGGATAACAAAGCTATTGGCCCAATCACCTTAGTGAGGAGGAAAGTTGCAGAGGAGACCCTGATGTCAAAGATGGTGCAATTGAGTTTCATAGTAATTGACGACTCGTGGAGTTACAACCCTGATGGTTGCTTAAGCAAAAGGAAGAATGCCGTCAGGTATGAGCCTCAGAATTCATGGACAGAACGTACCAACCCCTAGGTTGATGATCCAAAGCTATATGTGGGTCCCGATGACTTTCCTATTTTGGAGCGTCCTTCGTGGCTAAAATTCTATTTTTTGGTGCAAAGATCCAATCTCGTGAAGCCTATTCCCAGAGCGCTATTGGAAAGTATGAAGACTTTAGCTTGGTCCAGAAAGAAAAGGGAGGATTTTTGGGTTTATCGCCAGGAGGTGAATCAGCAAAGGACTAGCATTGGAAATGCGACCCAAGATAAGCATTTTGAACAAGAATGGTGCAAAGTAAACCAACCTGACGATGGGATAGGTGACAGTTCCTCACACAAGGACTCGTCCCCAGAGGTAACAGCGCAACATGAGGTTGAGGTCATAAGCGTCGAGGAGCAAGGGTCGGAGCCGCAAGCTCTCCTTCATTTAGATAGCACATTTCGTAGGTCCCGCTCGCAGGGTGCCAAGAGACGATTTGAGAAGAAGCCTCTTGAAAGCCCTCCAAAGAAGAAAGCAAATCTAGATACGTCCAGAGGAGTTCCATCCTCTTAGTCATCGGCAACAATTCTAGATTTTCCACAAGCGCCGCCCTCCGCTATTCAGGTATGCCCCTTTTTCCCTTCTTCTCTGGCTCAGGATTTTATTCCAACCACCCCCATGACTACATTGTAGACTTCAGTCCCCACAGCTCTCACCCTAGCCCTAACGGGTACACCAATTGCTCCCCAAGAAATGATCATGCCAACTGCGGTCCCTTTCCTAGACCCAGCTTCCTCATCCGTAGCATTTCCATCACCCACATCAGAAACAACCCCGGTGTCATGTAGGCTGGGCTTTGATGATTTATCCCCCTAGGTAATAGGCACAGCATCCGCAGGTCCTCCCTTGTTAAGGGGCTCCTCGTTTGCTCCATTATTTTCCCCATGGGCTCTGGCCCATCCCATCCAACCTACCATCGCAGGACCCATCTTGCATTTCCCTTTTGCAGTCCCTCCTGGTACAACTTTTGCAGGTCAAGCCATCGACCATCCGGATGTTTTCGAGCAGCAGGTCATTCACGACAGAACTGCTAGCCTGAGTAAGACGACCAAGAGGAAAGAAAAGGAAGGTGCTCGTCCAGCCCGACCTCGTTTGCAAATGCATTTCAATGAATAGAGAGATTGCCTCTACTTTGCAAACCTGGTTCCCAAGGTCACAAAGTCGGAGTCCCAGATGAGGCCAGATGATTATGTGCTGCAAGCCATTTCCGTTAGTCTCCAAAGTGCCACAACATCCAATAAGGTCGGAATGATGGAAGAGACTTCCAAGGCAGTCTCCATGGATTTTATTAAGAAAAGCCATCGCCTGGAGAAGCTTCAAATAAAAAATGTTAGCCTCCGAGATTCCCTTACCCAGCAGCTAAAGGAAGACAAAGCTTGAAGCTCAGAAATCAATCGCCTGCAGGGTCTCCTGACTCGGGCTAATTCAGAGAAAGGAAAGCTATAGTCTGCCCTTAACAACATGAGCTCTCAGCTCAAGGGCCAGGAGGTGACGAGGGATGTAGCTTTAAAGGAATTACAAGAAAAAGATGTAGAAGTACAACAGTTAAAGGCTGCCTCTAGAGACATTGCCCAAGTCCAGATGCAACTGCGTGAAGAAATCCAGCTCAAAGAGGACTACGCCCGTCAACTGAGTGAAGCTCAAGTATCACGGTCAGAGGAGAAGGCAGGTTCTGAAGTAGAGCTGGAAGCAAAAGAGGCTAGCCTCAAGCAATCCAACGAGCGCATAGCAGAACTGGAAGCTCTTTTGCGGCAGGAACAAGATCGCACTACGCAGCTGCATCAAGAAGTTAGGATGGGTGAAGCAAAGGTTCTTACTTTGGAAAGTCAAGTGGCCATCAAACAAAGTAGCTGTAGCCAGCTCCAGCAGGAAGTGATTGCAAAAGAAAACGAAATTACATGCTTACAGAGTGCTTCACCCCCGCAACAATTCTCTCCAGATTTCTCTGCCATACTAATAGAGCTCTACGTTTCTCATTGGGAAAATGTGAAGCAACATTGCCCATCCCTGCAACCCATGTTAAGATTCCTAAATGACGCGCAGTCCCTCTGTTCCGAGGTCGATGCCCTAATCAACAGTTCTATGCTTGTCGTCGATCCCAAGTTCCCAACAGCCCAAGGCCTTATTTAGTTGTTGTATTCCACCCAAGAGGAAGGATTGAAGGAGAAAGGGATTGCTGACCGTCGGCAATTGATTAAACAAACTAATGTTTTCATTAACCGACACTGAATGATCATGCAGGTCTCCATAGCTTTGGCGTCGTTGCAATTCTCAGTTCCAGATATCAAGCGTCGCTTAGAAAGGTTTGTTACTCTAGGCCTGCCCTCACCTTTCTCTGCAAATAATACTGTATTAGGGGTCGATCAAATTGTACAGCAAGTCGAGCACTTGCAACAAGATAGGACTTTCCTACAGCACCTAGGTACCCCTATTTTGGCAACCGAAGTGGAATGTCTTTTGCAACCTTTGGCCCAGCTTTACAACCTCCTAAAGCAAGTACAGGATGAGCTAGTGCCCCTGCCTTTTGATGGAGTCATCTACCTGGATCAATATTTTCAGGATTTAGAGGCCCAAGCTGCACTCTCCAAGGAAGAATGGCTACCTTTGCAGCAGGCCTTCGATCTACTCAACCTCGCCGAATTATGAAATCTGGTCCGCAAGGCCAGTAATTTTGGGTTCCATATTCCATAGGCAGAATATCCCCCGATAGTCGCCAAGAAATGTTCACATTATTTTTGACGGGCTAAGGTTTTCCCCCCACCTTTTCCCATGGGGTCTCTCTTTGTTTCCTCAACTTCAACTAGGCGCGCAGGACAAATGTCACCATGACGTTGCTTCCCTAGTTCGCAGTTAGCACCCCATTTTTGGAGTAGCGCAGGGATGACAAGTGGCAAAGCACGCTGACAATTTTTAGGTCTCAGGGGCCCACCTTATCAAGAGTAGGCAAAGTTCCCACCTTCCGCCATTTTTGTAATATTCCAACAATCCGCCTGCAGTTAGCTGGATCTTTCTTTTCCGGACTGCATGCGTTTCCGCAGTACAAAGGAGGTCTCAGGGGCCATTTTGCTGGGTATGGCCTCCAGGGTGACACGACATGCTTTGGCTATTTGGGAGGTTGCGTCCTCTCGGCACGCTTGTGGTTTTTTGTTTTTTAGGAGCGGGGGCTCCTCTCTATTTAAGTTAGTTTTTCCCTGTTGTTAAGGGTTGGAAATTTTTCGAGAAAACAATCAAGTTTATTAAGTAGATTCAAAAGCCTTTAAACACTATTATAGTTTGTAATAGAAGATTTTTCAAACTGTGCCTGTGGCCTTTATGATATCTTTTGCATGCTTTTAATGGTCTTTCCTGTGCAATTTGTATCTGAGTTCTGAGTAACTTTAGAGATAAAACTATCTAAGACTTTATCGATTAAACTATGTTACATACTCATTATCTAGTAAATGTATGATGATTATTTCTTTATGTTAAAAGGAATTTGATTGTAGTTTGGTTTATATTCTAGATCTGGACTTGTAGATTGTTGAATGGGCTCATAAAATCTTGAGTATTACCTGTTCATATAAGTTAAATGATCTGCCGTATCGCCTCATTAGTCTAGTTTTTACTGTTTTAAAAAGTGTTTCCTTCCCCTTTTCCTCAAAACACTTAAGAAGAGCCGGCTTCTCAATCCCAGAGGTCATTCAGTGGAATCTGCGCAATCGGTCCCCCACCACTGAATTTCCCATAAGGCCGTTCATATTAAAGGTAAAATTTAGAGTCAACAGAAGGGAGAGAGATAATGGAAAAGGGAGAGAAAGAGGGGGAGAGAGGGACAAAGGGAAATCGAGGGAGAGAGGGAGAGAGAGTGAGGGAGAGGGAGAGAGAGGGAGAGAGGTTAGAGAGAGAGGGAGAGTGAGGGAGAGTGAGGGAGAGGGGGAGAGAGGGAGAGATGGAGAGGGAGGGAGGGAGAGGGAGGGAGAGAGAATGGAAGAGGGAGAGGGAGGGAGAGAGAGGGTGGAAAAGGGAGGGGGAGAGAGAGAGAGAGAGAGAGAGAGAGAGAGAGAGAGAGAGAGAGAGAGAGAGAGAGAGAGAGAGAGAGAGAGAGAGAGAGAGAGAGAGAGAGAGAGAGAGAGAGAGAGAGAGAGAGGATGGAAAAGGGAGAGAGAGTGAGAGAGAGGATGGAAAAGGGGGGAGAGGGGGAGAGAGAGCTCGATTAAAGTTTAATTATCATTAATAAAATATCTATACACATCTTTTAAAGAGCTCTTATTTATTTGACATGACTACAAAATGTGAGTATTTATTTAATGTGACTGCAAAAATGTGATAATATTTATTTGAGGCCGTTAGATAGACCGTCATCTTGGAAACAACTCCATTGTGTGGCTTTTAGTATTATGAAAATTGTAGGGGAACAAATTGGAAAGAAAAAATGTGCATCACCAAAGATTGCCCAAAGCCCAACAATAGGAGGAGTGTGGTTGAGGGATGATGCACAATGGGTTTTGTACACTGATTCAAATCCTAAGAATATCAAGGAAAGCATAGCCTCTGCTTCTCAAACTGTGGACCTTGGGATTATTAGGTCTACTGTTCATCCAAATGGTGACCACTACATGGTAGACCTAATTGAAATGCAACAATATAAAGTAGGGGAGATAAAAGGGGTAGGGGGAGGGAAAGAGTGGGGAGGGAGAGGGAGGATGGAAAAGGGAGAGAGAGAGAGGGTGGAAAAGGGAGGGAGGGAGAGAGAAAAATAAAGTAAGGGAGATAAAAGGGGTAGGGAGAGAGAAAGAGTGGGGAGGGAGAGAATAAGAGAAAGAGGGATTGGGTATGGAGGAAGGGAGAGAGGGGGAGCATGATGGTTTATTATTCTTTTAAGTAGTATTGGTACTGCTTTTTATATTGTAATAATGGTTCATCTTTCCACCTTAAGATACCGTATGACCCCTTAGGGCGTCATGTGATCCTAAAGGGTCATGTGGTGTTATGTGGGGTCATAGAATTACCTATGACTCCTTAGGACACCATATGACCCCTTAGAGGTGTCATTATGGGTCATGTAATGTGTCCTTAGGAGTCATATTATGTCCTACCACCCTTTAAGACACCATATGACCCTTTAAGACACTATATGACCCCTTAAGACACCATATGGTGTCATTATGGGTTGTATGGTGTTCTAAGGGGTCATATGATGTCCTATGACCCCTTAGAACACTATATGACTCCTTAGGTGTCAAATTTTGTAAGAAGTATTGGCATTGCTTTTTATATTGTAATAATGGTTCATCTTGCCACCTCGGGACACCGTATGACCCCTTAGAACATCATATGCTCCTAAAGGGTCATGTTGTGTTATGTGGGGTCTGGAGGGAGGGAATGAGGGAGGGAGAGGGAAGGAGGGATGGAGAGGGAGATAGAGAGAGAGATGGGGGAGGGAGGGATGGAGGGAGACATTTCACATCATGTCATTAGGGGTCACATAGGGTCCTAATTGAGCCACACATGTGTTACAACACCATATGACCCCTTAAGACACCATTTGACCCCTTGAGATATCATACATGGTTTGAAGAGGTCATTAGGTGTTATGTACATATGTACATATGCACATGTGCATATGTATATGTATGTATATATATATATATGTATATATATATATGTGTGTGTACATGTATATACATATATATGTACATGTACATATGTACATGTATATACATATATATATATATATGTGCATATGTACATATGTATATATACATATGTATATGTGCATACACACACACATACATATGTACATATGTACATATGTGTGTGTACATATCTACATATGTATATAAATACATATATATGTATATATACATATATATGTATATATACATATCTACATATGTATATATATACATATACATATACATATATACATATCTACATATGTATATATATACATATACATACATATACATATATGTACTATGTACAGTACATATATGTATACATATCTACATATGTATATATATACATATACATACATATACATATATGTACTTTGTACAGTACATATATGTATATGTATGTATATGTATATATATACATATGTAGATATGTATATGTATATGTATATATATACATATGTAGATATGTATATATACATATATATGTACATATGTACATATGTAGATATGTATACACACACCCACATTTTAAACACAGGCAGAAGCATGTACATGCTATTTTAGCTTTAACACCATGTATGCATTGCTTATTGTAAAGACACCCGGTATGCAGTTTTGTTTTAAAAATACCCTGTACGCGCTGTTTATAGTACAGGGAGCCCATACGTGCTTTTGACTATTTAGGTTTGTGAATAGGCCTGGATGACAAAACTGTGGGTTGGAAGTTTGATTCCCCTCCATTTCTCTCCTTTTTGACGTGTTTTGTTTTATCAACTTGGTTTCTTGACTTTGTCATCATTAGGTTTACACTTCATCAAGTGGGTATTTCTAAAATTGCCACCATATTTTCACCGATCTTCTAAGCTTTCTAACCATATAATTTTTAAAAAAATTGAACAACAATAACATATTATTATTGAATTTCTTTTACCAGTGTCTCCATAGTTCTCAGAGACATACGTGTACCATTTTTTTAATAATTTTTGATCTACTTATCCAAATTTAAAAGAAACTATATATTATTGTGTTAGGATACAGATTTGTCTTTTCTTAATGTGGAAATTATTGATTTCTGTAGAACCCTCAAATAAAAGATAAAACATATCAATAGTTGGATAATCACGTAAGTAATTAACCTCTATATACGGGTACAACTTCCCTTGAATAATTTTCAATGAATGGAAATATTTAAATAACTTGAATATACTTTTAACCAGAAAGTAATAAAGGAGGCTAACATTCACACATATGCATGATATGAACGTGATCTCTATATGAATAATTCTTGTAACTAGAACCTACAGATTCTATCATTAACTTCAATATCTTGACTTATGGAATTTATAAACCAACCACATCCATTAAAATATACAAGAGATTTTCATAGAAATCAATGATCACTACACTGAAAGCTAAATTCACACAGAAATTCACTTTCATGAACTTAAACACACACATTCAAGTCTGTAAAAAAAACATTCATTCCCTTTATTCACATATAAAGTTTTTATGAAAATCCCACATATTATGAAGTATAAAATAGTAAGTCTATATTCTTCCACCAATTTTCAGACCTTTTTCCAAGTTTCCGTCAGAGTATATATAGCCTCCAGGCTAAAATTGTTCGTTATAAAAACAACCAGAGTAAAACTTTAACTCTCTCCAAGAGTTAAAAGAAATTTCAGTTATAGAAAACAACTGCCTAAGACTTGAAAAAGAAAACGACATAAGCCACATGCGATAACTATGAGATCACACTTTAGCAGTCGAGGTGGCATCCTCCTGTGCATCTTGAGGTGAAGGATTACTACGAACATTACGCCACTCTAGATGGGCTGCAAAAAATTGAGGATGAGCTGATAATGCGGCAAGCCAATATGTAATATTCGCTATTTCCAGACCTCTTTCTTCTTGCTTACTTGCATGACTTTGCCTTTATGAGTCTCAAGATGATCAAAACAAACAGTCAGCATAAACTCAATCCGCGCAATCTTAGAGAAATCTTCAATGATTAGGGATTTTGCTTCTTGAACTTGTTGAATCCGATTCTCAAAAGCTTGAATCATCTTGGCGGAATCTTCAAGTGTTTGCTCACCTTCTTTCAGGAGTTGAATATCTATGCATTTCATGTCCTTTTGCATGATATTGATCAATTCTTTTAACTCCTGTGACAATTTTACTGATTCTTCATGCCCCTGCTCAATGATTGAGTTTCTCCATTCGATATTTTCCTTACATACAAAAAGTATATTATCATCTAAACCCTGTACTGGTTTCTCTGCCAAGAAATTCATGACACCATATCTTTGAGTATCTCTCATCTGTTTTGACACAACCACCCATTTATTTCTTTCTTTTTCCCAAGCAAGTATTTCTGTTTCCAATTCTTTACTTACAAATTCTGCACTCTCAAACACTTTAATCAAGTCAGAAATATAGCTCACTCCTTGCTGAGCAATTTATTTCAGCCAATCACTAAAGACATCTGTTACCATTCGACTTCTTTGAACCTGATCTAGTAATTTCTGGTTCATGGGTGATTTGGGATCAAAAGACACAGGTATCTGAGAAAGTGGCCGAGGATTAGGATCTTGCAAATCATTAATATACTGAGCCATCTGCACTATACTCTGTTTCATCTCGCTTTTATCTTTCTCGTCTTTCCAAGTCCTCATGAGCATTCTTTTGGTAGAGGTATCCAGGTGCTTGGCATCTACAGCTCGAGAAGCCACTCTTAGGTCAATCTTATCAATAATGAAATCTTTCTCAATAATTGTTTGAGCATCTTTATCTACTGGAGGTCGGGCTACTTCTGCCACCCAATGTCCTGTTTTCTCATCTACATCAATCATGGCTTCAGTTTTGACTTTCTTTCTTTTTGATGCTCTTCCCAAACACTTACTGACCATATCCTCCATTGGAATAGAAATTGGTACCACATTTCGCTTCTTGCTAAGAGAAGCACTTAACCATTTTAGAGTTGCAGGTGTTTCCTTAGCTGAAGGAATTGATTGACTCATACCGTAGACTGTCATGGCATGAAGAGGGTCCTTTGTTTCTTGAACCTCTGTTTCCTTATCTGTGGTAGCAATAGTTGGATTTTCTAATACCTGAGTATCCATCACTCCTTGATCTTCTTCCTTTGAATTTAAATCTATCACAGGAGTATCGGGAAGGGATATCTGGCTGTGCTTTTTGCTGCGATAGTGTGTAATGCGAACAGGGGATGGACTTTGTGAAGGTTCTTGCAGACTAGAAGTTTTCACTGTTTTAGCCCTTTGCTTCTTATTACCTGCAATATCAATAACAGAGTTAGAAGGAGGAGAAGAGATTTGTGAGGTTACACAAGTATGGTCAACATGTTTACTCCTTGGTGCTAAGATGGATTGTTGTTTAAAACATCGGTCCCTTAACCATCTTTCAGTTCGTCTAATAACATTGAAAGTATTTGCCTGAATGGTGTCATCTCCCTTTCTGTTCCAGTCCACTTCAGGAATAGGTTGCCCTTGTATCTTTTCATAGAACTCGGAGTCAACAACATCCTCATCATTGTCCTCCTGTACACCAAAAACATTAATGGGTAACTTTAGTGTAACAACCTGTGAAACTGTGAGCCATGACCATAATCTTTTTCTAACTTCAAATTCATCGGAGCAGTTTTCCCAATAGTCTTCTAACTGAGGTTCATGACAAAAATCACTGCCCACATCTAAGCTTTTTATGGCATAGTTCTAACTATCAAATCTGTGTCTAGCAACATATGACTATAGGTTGAACTTTCTGAATTCTAACTCAAGGTTCAAGGCATCTGATACAGATTTACAACTATAATAACCTAGTTCAACAGGAAAAACAACTCCAGACTTCCCTCCCCTCTCTTTGTCTATATTAGCAAGCTGTCGACTAACTTCAATTAGAATGTAACTATCCAGGGCATATCTAGGTAACCTGAAAGGTTCTCCTTGATAACCACCAACTCTAACATAAGTAAACTGAGCAAACTGAATAAAGAAACTACCAGTTACTTACGAACTCCATTGCTTCTGAAGGCAGTCTTTTATTTGTATTTCCCTGCAATTCATAAACCAATCTTCCTACAAAAACATCATTCCGTCTCATAAAATTCTTGGCATACCTCTGCTGCTGTAGGTGAGGATAATATTCATAAACCCTTATCCCGTCAACCCAGGGTTCATGATATAAACTGTCCCAATCTTGAGTATAGGCCAGCATGTAGAACAGGTATGAGGACATATGAAAATCATACATTCCTACAAATTTGTTTAAACTTTCATGTAGCCTTTCAGCTATAACCTGCCCCCAATCTATATAAGCACTCCCATTCAACAAAACCTGAATGTAAAAATACATCCAATCTTCCCAGTAGAATGCATGAGCATTTCCTTTCAATCTATTCAGCAAAATCACAATATCTCGTACCTCTATTATTAAATGTTCCCAGGTGAGTGGCCGTGGTAGCCTGGAACCTCCCTTTTGAACCTTTAGTAACCAATTTCTTGCAATTATGCTCTTGTATATACTCCATTTCTCAGAAAAGAAAGAATATGAAGTACCAATCATCCAATCTTCATATGGCTCTTTGTGTGGAATTCCCATAGCTGCAATCACTGTCTCTCTATCTATCTTCAACAAGACCTCACCAGAAATTGTCCTAATACATCTGTGCTCTGCATCATACCGATTCATGCACTCTATCACCAATTCAAGACATGGCACCGCAATGGGAAAAGCAGCAGCTTCAATTAAACCACTTCCCACAAATTTCTCCAACATAGAATTCTGAGCAGGATTCTTCGCCCTTTCTAAGAAATCAGAAAGGTTCGCCTGTGCTAATGAAGTATCATCAATTTCTAGCAGACAACTAACCAAACTGGAAGTACGACCCAACTTTGGCAGAGTCAGTCTCATAGGAGTCCCTCTCATATTTATCAAGCAATTCAGGAACCCAAAACAAATTTCCGCAACAAAAATGAATAGCAGCTAGTTTCTGAACAAGAAAAGACAGAGGAGTAGAGATGATTGAAACTAACTTGATTTGGAAAGCAAATTCTTGGAACCCTTTAATGCAGATACAATACCTCCGACTTCTTTCTCTCTTACGGCTACCATGAAAATACTTCAAGAGATTTGCACAAGAAAAAGAAACAAAATCTCGTTTAAATCCGTCGGCCACACTTACTTGAGTAAATTCGTGTGAACTGACACCCATTTAATGATCATTCGACATGCATTTAATTCTGAGCCATTCCATTACATGTCACATGAGTTGCTGTACTCATTTGCCATAATTAGAAATGACATTCTTGAACGTGCCATAATACTCCTTACTCGGCCATCATTTTTCTCTCCAGGGCGCGCCACTTACGGATGTGACTTTTACTGTCAAAGTGAACTTTGAACTTTGAACCTTGAACTTTGAGTTTGAAAAGGTTCAACGGTTCAAGTTCAATGAGAAAGAAAACAATTGCAATACACAACAACCTCAATGATCTTAAAGCAGGGAACGAACAAGACAGGACTGACGCACAACGAACCTTGAACCTTGAACCAAAATGGTTCAAAGGTTCAAGTTCAACGAGAAATTTCTAACATGAGCGCTCACCTCTATCATAAAACAAAGTTGCGGGGACAAGCAAAACTAAAGATGAGTAATGAACTTGAACTTTGAACTTTTCAAGGTTCAATTACTTAAGTTCAAAGGGGAAAACAAACATTAAAAGAACATCTTTGAATTTAAATTTAAAGGGGAACTAACATATTGTAGTGCGCTTGATTCGTTACAATTTAAAAAAAAAAATTATATTTTTTATTATTTTGGTGCAAGTTATGCTTCGCGCACGAACAGGTGCCTAATTTTCAAGATGTGCTCGATTAGAAAATTCATTAAAAAAAATACTCAACAAAAAATTACAAAAAAATACACAACTTCTAGTGCTCACTTTTAACTATCTTTCTGCCAAACGATTTGTCAAAATACTAAATCTAACTATGACTTGTTTGATGCGCATGTCAGACACTATGTTATGTTTTTTAGGAAAAATCAGGGTCTATTTTTCGTGCTCAAAGGATTTGACCCCCTTAATCTTATCCAATTTTGAAAAAGTTTAGTAGTTTGGAAACTAGATTCAAAGTAATATAATATTTGTTGTTTGATTATCTTTATATCTTGAGTGGATGACTTTCAACTTTCACCTCCAAGTTCAGGTTCACCTGATTTTAGTAAAAAAGTGTCCACTTATACCCCCCTTTTTGCACACCATCTTTGTGCACTTACCCATATAGTATCAACCAATTCAACCAATCTGACTGCAATACATAAACACATATTGACTTCACATATGTTGACATCAATGATAACATATAAGCCAATATCCAACACCTTTGTAATAAAGTTTGTGAGCAATCATATTAATGAGCTATCAATAGTGAGTTGATATATATTGAATTAAAGTGCATTCATATAAGATGTTTGGATCCACCACCTTCCTAATCATAAGGAATCATTTAAAACTCTTGAGGTGGATAAAAAATCAAATGTAGGAATTGAAATGGGGAAATAATAAAATGAAATTAGCTCAAAATGAAATGAAATTCATTTAACCGTTTTCTATTGAATTGGATTGGAAGTGATTTGAAGTCCATACGATATATACGAAAAGGAAATAGTTATTAAAAGAAACAAGGTTTTCATATACGATAAAAAAAAAGCTTTGAACTCATCTCTTTAAAAAGAATAGTAAAGCTTAAGTGCTTATACACCAATAGATAGTAGAAGAAGGAAGGAAGTCTGAATGAAAATGTAGCTGTTATATAAGCTACATTTGATAATTCTCTATAAGTTTATTTCAATGCTTAAAGCTTAAACATGAGATGGAAGTCTGAATGAAAATGTAGCTGTGATATAAGCTAGACTATATAGAAAAAGGTATCATACCTTGATAAGAATTCAAGAATTATACCAAAATATAATGGGAGAATAATTATTTGAGCATTATTTCACTATAATGAAATGGTAACAAATACTTTATTAAACTTAGAAAGGAAACATATAATACAACATCTTTTGAAATAAAATATTGTGACTTATTGTGGAAGCCAAAGGAGAAATAGTAAGGATAGACCTAGAGAAACATAGCCATGATTAGTACCAAAATTATACTCATCAAACTGGTTCTTAATTAGAATAGATCATTAATAATCAAAATTCAGCTATGAAAATTCTTAAAAACATTCAACACAAATATCTATGATTGCTGCATATTATAAATTTTCTGATCCAATGAGGAATTTGGAATATTATTAAGAGGGAGGGATAAATACTGAATAGTTCTCACACTGAGATTTCATACCTGTGAACATGAGAGAGAGCAGGATGTTATCTCATGAGTACAAGTATGGAACCGACATATAATATCAACAAAGTAATTAAATATACATGAAAGGCGCTTCATAAAGAATGAATAATAACGATGTGATTAATACAATTCTTTATTTTAAATCAAAAACATATGTGTAGAGCCTAGTAAGCCTCAAATTAAGTCAATATGCACTTAGCATAAGAGAATCTTTATGGCTTGAAAATATATCACTTGTTTTTGGTCTATCTGAGTAAGTTGGTGAATAGTGACTATACACATAATCGTGTTCCAAACAAATAAAACCGTTGGCCGAGGTGACGCTACAATAAGTACGTGTTAGTCAATTCATTTGGTCAAGATATACAACCTAGTCAAAAGTCATACTAGTTAGGAGTTGCCTGTGGTGTGTGATCGACTAGGGTTGTGTAAGGTCAAAACATTGGTCTTAGATGACATTAAAGATTTATCATCTATTTATATCATGTGAAGGGTTGGGTCCTTCCAGTTGGAAGCGGCATAAGGGAATAATAAGTGTATGGTTGTGCAAAAAATCACCTTGATGATACTTTCCCTCTTATCCTGGAAATAAGTGACACTTAAAGGTTTCAAAATGTAATTCCAAGAATCAATCAACACTAAACTACTTTTGTGTTAATTTATTATGTAGATGTTAATAGATTTAATTTCTTATTTTGTTTTCAACTTATGCAATCATTAATGATTGATTATTGATATTACTTCTAAGATGAAATCATTTCCTTTTTTCTTTTTTTAAATTGTAGTTAATTTCTTTAAAGTTTTTTTAAGTTACTTAGCTTATTTCAATTGCTTAGAAATAACATGTTACATAAAAGATCTAGTTTTTACATTATAAAGAGGACCTCTATTACAAATTCAAAACTAAGGTTTTAATAATAATCAACTCTAAATATTTTATATTTACATTCCTCTAAAATAATATGCAATTTCAAAGAAAATGGCAATTCATATTAAGTCTACAAAGAAAAGTTATGAATTTTAGAGGATAGGGGACTATAGAAAGTAACTTTGATATTTTCAAAATTGTCAAGGTATTTTTGAATTCACTAGGATAGTTTCAAATTCACCTAGTTATTTGTGAATTGTTCAAAGTATTTTTTTAATCATTTTTTTTTTTTTGGTTAAAAGAAAAAAATTTATCATATGTGTTTTGACATCATATGACATTCTAATTTTTAGATTCTCTCTATTCTTTTCAATATTTTTGAATTTCAAAGGATTTTTATGTCATGCAATACTATAAATACATGTTTTAAAGGTTGAATGGATCATCTTGGATGAGTTTTTGCATAATTGAGAGTGATCAAGCTCTCTGAGCTTTGGACTATCATAAGAGCAAAGATAAAGATAGGTAAGAGATATGGGATTGTTTTTAGGTACCATCGCTAGTGTACATTATATATTTAGAGTAACTTAGGCCTCTTGTACTTAGCTTTTTTGAGTACTTATAAGAATTTTTTTTTTTCCTTTTAATTAGATTTTTCATCTAAAGTGGTTTCTATAGGATAAACGAGTCTTCTTATGTGGTGTTTTATTCTTCTTGTGTGTTGTTTCATTGTTATGTGCATTCTTAATAAGTTTTAGTCTTGTATGCTCTAATTTAAGTAGGATTTTTATCCATTGTTGATGAACAAGCATGCTTACCTATTTATGGATCATTAATCAACACACAACAACTAGATTGAGGAAAAGAAGTTGGACCAAATTTGAATTTAAAAGTGTAGGATTCATTCCCATGAATTGAATAATTGACCTAGATCATTAATGTAAAACATAATTTGAATCGAGGAAGGAAAGGAGAAAACTAAGGTTACAACTAGCTCCTAAAAATGAGTGGAGATGGAAACGAGTAAGGTTCAAGTTGTTTGGTAACTTGCAGTACAAACCATGCCACTTACACACTTATATTTGCATTAAAGATAACACAATCAAAATGAACCCAAAATGAAAGAGAAAATTGTATGATATTTAAGTTTCACCATTATAATATTTTTAGTCACATTTATTGCTTCTTTTTTTTTTTGATAGGTAATGGGCCAAAGCCGATAAGGTGTACATACCCTACCCCCTTGTGGGTTTTGAACTCGTGACCTCACTTTTAAGAGCACAAGTTCTCCACCACTAGGCCAACTCAAGTTGTACCACATTTATTGCTTATTAATGGTATGAGATTAAAAAAAATAAAAATAGTTTTGTAATCTATTACCTAAATTAATGTGGCTTTCATGTGACTTGACCTCTTGACTCTTAGCTCTATTTCATTCTGATGATGGATCAAGAGTGTGATAAAAAATGTTGATATAAAAAAAACTCAAATGCAATCTAATTCAAAAGCAACATCATTTATAAATAATGGATTGAAGAAAGCTTATATCATCTCTTAGGTCTTGTTAGTATTTTTAATCAAATATCATTTATAAATGCTAACAAATGAGTTATATGATTTCTTCCTTTTTATTTAATGTAAATAGATTTTAGATAGCAATTCTTTTTAAGTTATTTCAATATATAATATTATAAAGTCATAGGTTCCATAATATGAAAGAAAAGTTGCTACAAGATAAATTTAAAATTTTATTCTAGAAAATAAAGACACTTGCTTTTTAGTATTTAAATGTTTTAATGCTTTGCTATGAGGTGAGGCCAATTTTTTTATAATATTATAATTTTTGAATAAATAATAAAACAATTATTCTTATAAAACTCATAACATGATTAAACCTTCTTAGATTTTATTAACAACCCCAATTAAATGTTTTAGACAACACCCCTAATAATTATTTATAAAATCTATTTTCACAAACTCCCAAGGGCACCTCCTCCCTCCTCCCTCCTCTCCTCCTCTCCATCTCTCCATTACAATGACATATTAACATTTTTTATACACCACTATAAAACCCATTCTCCACCGACCATACCATATATTAGCACTTATATCATACTGCTCCAACTCCCTTAGTTTGGGTATAATATGCCAAAGGGCAAAAGAGATTTTTCTCGAGAACATACGCATATATAATGGACAACACAAATGGAAAACAAGCGTGCAACCCAAATCCTTTTTTGAGAGCTTGGCCTTGGAAAAGAGAGCACATGTAATATCACTTTGAATTTAAAATCTCAAAACAAATTTCTCCCATTCTTATTTTCTTATTTTTTCTCAGAATGCTCCCCATCTAATAACAAGTGCTGCATTGTAGTGTAGTTAGGACAATTTTGTTGGGGTTTGATTATGAAATATGAGGAACTTCTAGATGAATTGTGCATTCTTGTTTTCAATGATTCTGAATTATCTTGATATGTAGAAATTTAAAGGCTATGAAAATAGTTTAAAGATTGGGTGGTCATTGTTATCTTATTGTCAAGTTCTCTTGAGAAAACAACTCGTGTTTATTTAGATGGGATTTATTGAGTTATTTTTTATTTTTTAGATTGATAATTAGGTTTCTTACACTTTTGACTGGAGCTTTAAACCAGTAGGATCACATTGGAGGACCCTATCCCCGCAATTACAATTCTTGCCAAGGTATTAACACCTCCTAGGTTTGGCTCTTGCAAAATTCATACTCCTTATCTCTCCATGCACCTTATTCCTCTGATCTCCTTATATCTCCCTCCTCGTGCACCACCCTTATCTCTCCACTGCACTGAGCCAACAACCTTATCTCTCTGTAGTCCTTGTGCCTTCCAACTCTCCTCGACCACCTTATCGATCCGCTCTACTTTGATCTCCTTCCGATCGGGTACTGCGATTGCCATCCACACCAACACCTCATTCGCTGTCAGCATCCTCCCTACTACCACGACTCTAGTTTAGGCTTCTTTGCCTTGGTATTAACACCAACAAACTGGTTATTTGCACAAACAGTGCCCATGAGAGTGCCTGCAAAGTATGGGTCTCAAACTTTAGACCGCCTGATAATCAGGTTCATGACGAATCATCGCGCTACAAGGTGAACCCCGATTTATTGATATTTTCTTGTTTGTACTTGTAAATACCAAATAGTTTTATGATTTGATTGAAGAAGAATTTATGGATGTACAGGCTATGAATATACGAATTAGTACTGTATTTCTATCTCTTTTAATTGATATGTTTTTACCCATTTTCTCGAGGAGCATCTAACATACTAGAAGATAGAAAGACATTGAAGCCCATTTGTTTCTTACAACTTTGTCTAACAGGAGTTATCTATGGTTGGTTGGATATTGCTTGGTTGAAAAATAATACAATTTTGCGTTTGATCATTTTAATATGTCTTCACATAGGATAGACAGACAATGGTTGAATGTCAATGCCTTTGGACTCACCAAATCAGCAATGCAATTTAAACGTAACTAAAATTTTTGCACATTCTCAATGGGCCCTTGGTCTATTGGTGAAATTGAATGGATCCAAATAAGCCCACTAAGGATCAAGTCTTGTTGAGTGCAAGGTTTTGACATCATAAGAGATGAGGTTGGGACCATGCCCTGGGTGAATTTGGCGGAATGGATATTGTTGACGTGTTTTTTAGGACAACGTCTAACACAGAATAAAGTCATCAACGGTCACCTTATCCTCTCTTGATCAAAATTAGTCTGTATGCTAGGATTGCTTAAAGTTCAAACGACTAATTCCAAGGTTCCTTCAGTGTGTGGACGTGACTCAGATGTTTGATGGGTTTGCTGATAACCCAAGGAGCCTTACGTGTGTTCAATTGGAGAAGGCTCATGCAAGCTCAAAGATTTCTGCGTGGATGATTTGCAATGAAAGTTCTAGTTTTGGATCTTTTAGATTTTGAATTATGTAGAAAGTAAATAGTAGTAGGGTAGAGAAAAACTATGCGAAAGGTAAATTAATCCTAAGAATAGGACATGGGATCACTCATGCAAAATCCAACCACGCTTCGTTTCGCCAGCAAAGAACAACTACACGAAGGCAGTGCAATCTTCAAAGGGTGTGTGGAGGTTTTTCATATCATCAATATGGACCATCAGATTGAACAATCTCTACTGATGACCGAAGTTAAACACATACACATTAACAGGCTCAGACTAACTTTGCACAGTATATAATAATCAACTACACACCAAAAGTATGAGCTCGGATTTTGCAACAAGTACTCCTATCAGATCCAATTCTTCTAACAACATGTAAGTAAATATAATCTAATTGAAGAGAGCAAGACCATGCAGATTGCCAAAGTAGAACAAGAATACACCATCAAAATTCAAACAATGCATTAAGTTGTCTACTTCACAATCCTGACGCAACAATCTTAGACAAATAATCTCTCCTCTTTTACAAATGAGGGGGGTCAACCCTTTATATAGGCCTTAGGCCATGCAAACCCTAATTAGGGTTCACCCCAGAAGATTCCCACTCAATGTGCAACAAGGTGGGAATCGACAATTAATAACCCATTATGCCTATATACAATTAATTCAAAGAGCCTAAAATAGCACCCACTAGCACATTAAATGTGCCCCATGATGTTGATTATGCTCATAATATTGCGAACACCTTCATAAATGCCCATCATTTTCTCAGTGACGATGACATGCACAAAGAATCTGTCATAAAACCATAATGAGAAGGCAACATGTAGGAAGATTCCCTATCTAACGATGACATGCATTGACTGGACCCATGCCTAGTCAAAATACCTTCAACAATAAGTATGCCACTACTATTCAGCCAAGAGACATTAGTCCAAAATGGATGACCATTATCTCGCTCATTTATGGCGTATGCAATGAATATGTCGACAACAGCTTCTAGCTCTCCGATGGAGACACTTGGCATATTTTCGATATCAAATTCCATCAAGGTAAGTTATTCCTCACTCTTGGAAAAGAATCTCTCCCACTCCCTCATGATTTCCCGTGTCTTCTTCATTGTACCAGAAAATGAAGAAACATTTGCAAAATGTTCCTTAGGGAATGAACCTACAAAAAAGAAATCATGCAACTGAGATTTCAGGGAGCTCACTGTTATACCTCTGTCATTGAGTTTATTCGCAAACAATGCTTCTATTGCACTAATGATTTCCTCCTATAACTCTTTGATGGACTCCTTCAAGGTAAAAGAGTCAACACTGAATTTGTCAAAGGTGTTCTTTCCTGAGCAGATGGCATAGAACCATCGAGGAAAGTCATAAGCTTCACTTTCTTGAATTCGCCACCAGAATTCGCCTTGGAGTCTTCGTCAAAGCCCTGGGTCATGGAATGGTTAAGTCTTGGTAAATGTGCACATCCTCCCATAATCCTTCTGCTGTCTCCAATCTGTTCAGGAGGGCCACAAACTTTGAATGAAGTTGAGCTAGATCCTCAATGAATTTTCCTGCCTCAGCATAAACGTCCTCTACCCATTCTCGAGAATTTTGTGCCATTGCTCTAATAAGATCTGCATCGTCAACCACTTCCTTGGGAAGGGAGGAATGAGCAGTGATGAAGGACCTGCCTCCTTGAGGGGTCTTTTGAAATTCTTGATGTATTTGCATAGGACTCTATTTCCTTCCCTCAGCCGCTTACATTTTGCCTTTGATTTCAGTAGTTTCTCCTTCATGGCTAAGGAAGATTCTTTGAAGTCTCCCATTACTTGACCTATGGAAGCATGGTCAAGAACAATCTGTCTGATGACATAATCTTCTTGCCTAATTTCATTTCTATCTTTATCCACTGCAGGCTCAGCAATGTGCAAGGTCCGAGATCCAGATTCTTCCCTAACAACCTTGGAAAATTTCTGGGGAGCCTTTCTCTTTGCTGGCTGATCCATCCTCTTCAACAATTCTTCCAACTCCTGAGCAAGATCGGTTTCCCCTTTTGCCTCTCCCCTCAACCTGCCTATCAACCAGTCTAGAGCAGGGATGGAGTGGCTATGATCCTCTACATGCTCTTGTTCCTAAGATTCTTCGTCCATTTCACCAAGGATAGCTTCCACGAAGCTATCCCGGTGAGCTTCTTCCTGATGTGGGGGACTTTCTTGCCTTTGACTTCTTAGTCAATGGTGCCCTTGCGAAGCATTGATGCTGAGTATATCGGGTGCTGGAATGCTCCCTGGAAGTGGACTTGTGGTATGTGGAAACATCTCTACTTCCTGCACACTCGAGGAACTAACTGGTGAATGCTCCCTTTCTGTCCTTGCTCTCTTTTGTGGAAGTTCTTCCTGTTGGACTTCCTGTTGATCCTCCTATGGGATTTCTTACTGGATATCCTTCTTCTTCATTTCCTTTGGTCTCTTTGGGGCATTTTTCCCTTTATCCATTTGAGCTTCCTTCCTTCCTGAACTTGAAAAGAGATTTCAGTTGCCTCGCTATGGGAATGTAGACTTCCCATTAGCTAATATGTTAGATGAACATTTCCTTCCACCAACTTCCTTATCTGCCTGTCAATCCAGTTCTTAGTGAATTTTAGCACTGGTCTAGCTAAGATACTCAAATCATCCATCTCGGGCTCTGACCAATCTGGCAACTGAACAAGTTGATCCTTCACTTTCTCTAATTTAGGTTGTGTCAAATCTGCATCTTCCTACACCTAATCTCGCACATTCACTTATCATGATGGTGTCGAGGGGCAATCTGGAATGCATTCTCTTCCAGACCTCAAGGTCATCCTCAACACTTGCCTAGTAATCCTCTAAGTGAAACTTGTGTATGAATTTGATGCCAACAACCTTTCTGATTTGGTGGTAAGGATCATATTGGGCCCTGGATGTATAAAATGGCCGGCAATAGAATGCCAATTCCCCTGCTGCACTTTCAGTGGCTTCCAAGCCTGGGCATATTTCCATGAAGTCACCCAAGACAACTGGAAATTCAATTGATTGCTTCTTCTTCTTCTTTTGCAACTAATCGAAGGCAATTAACTATCTCATGAGCTCCAACAATATAGGTTTGTCTGAGGGATATTTGGGCAACTTGTATGACTAGGATGAGAATCCTTGCGTCCTGATGTAGGTGAATTTAGGAAATTGCAAGAATGTAGCTCCATATTTCTGGACCAAGGCACTTGCTTGCAATGACACCCTTACGTGCGACTTCTTTTGCATAAGTCGTGTCAATTACATGGTGAAGGTGTCATTCGTCAACCTACAAGAATAAACATTGTGGAGATGCAGCTGGGGATAACACTCATGTACTTTCAACTGAGCAGGTCCGCAAGCCATGATTCCTCTTGTTGGTAGCCCATCGAATCTTCCTCTTTGTACAAGCATATAGAACAGGTAGGAGCTCATGAAAAAGGATTGGGACCTTTTTTCTTTTAGGTTCTTCAACTGCTCATGCAAGTAGTGACTAATCAATCTAGGCCAGTCTATTAGCCCATTTGAATTCATGATTTCACCTATGTAGAAGAACATCCAGGTCTCGAAGTTCACAAAATGTGAACACCCCATTACTCTACTTAGCATTTTTATCAGGTCCACATACTCCTACTTGAACCTGAAGATGGTGAGAGTGTTTGGCATCTTGGAAGCATGCACTCTACGCTTCAACAACCACTGTTTATTAATCAAATCAGCACACCTAGCAGGACCTGCTTCATATACTATCCGAGCTCTGCTACTGGTCCTATACATCATGGAATAGTGTGAAGGAATTCCTAAAGCCTCACCAATTGACTCTGGAGACAATGTTTCCAACAGCTTGCCCTCTGGCATTGAGATTGTCTTTCACTCCAGATCGTAATGTGTTGCACATTCCAAGACCAGGTTTGGGCACTGAATAGCAGGAGGAAAACTAGCTGCCGCAACAATTCCATTTTTCACAACTCTGATAGTTATCGAAGATGGATTGTGCCCTGCTATTTCAAACATTTGGATCTTGAATGCAACCAAGTTGAATGTGCCCAGATTAGTATCGCTGATTTCATCCCATCTTGAATTCAACCGAGAATGAGGAATAAAACTTTTCATTTCCACCTTGATCAATGTCTGCCTGGAGAGAGTAGTTGCCTTGCTTGATTCTACCATCCTAGAAACACCTTGGAAATGATGAAAAAAAGACTAAGTATGACTTCTCTTCACTTCTCCACTTCTTCTTTCCTGAATTTTGTACGTGAGAAATGAAATGCCTTTCCAAACTTATATAGAATTCTTAAGAGGCATTAAATTAGCAATTGCATTCATGGCACGTCATACTTTCCCCAATTACTATGCCATGCAGAAGCAACTTCCCATGTGAAATGAGTTTGAATTTAGAAATTTCCTTAAATGCTCCAAGTCATGCGTCATACTTGGAAGATTCTCTTTGCCAACTCGTTGATTTCGCTCTTTCCAATTTTGGAGGGAATTTGAAGGATTCTCTCAAGATTTGCTTGATTCCATTTTAACTTGTCATCTCCTGCTTTCGAAGGTATTTCCATGTCTCTTTTCAACATCCCTATTTTTTAGGGATCCTCCTAAAATTTAGGAGCCAGGCTCATTGGATGGAGAATTTCACCATGATTTCGAATCTATAAAATTTTCCACATTCCAGCGAGATTCGGTGTCTAAAAATAGCAAATTCAAAAATTTGCTCGAGGGGAATTTTGCTTTTTATTCCTCCTTAACCCCTTGGATTTCATGCCTTAGGAAAAAATTCAATTTTTTAAGCTTGGACATTGAATTCACTGTCTTGGAATTTTTGATTTTCCACACCTTCCATGGAATGTCTATTTTGGTGCCACATCACTTCCTTGGGCATGATTTTGACTAAGGCATGGAGTCCTCTATTCTCCATGTTTACCATGTTGACCTCCATATGGTGCCTTTCTTCTCCATTGGGTGCTAAAACCCACTAGTCAAGGAATTTCAACATCTTCATGTTATCCATGCACCCCCCACTTTGGCACCTTCCATCAAGCTAGGGCACATTTTTTACTTGGCCAAGGATTCTTGCAATTGTCTTTTTTTTCATGCACTCTCCATTCTGGCGCCCTCCACAAGGCTAGGGAAAAAATTTACCTAGGAGAGGGAATTCCTTGATTTGTGAATTATCCATGGGAATCTTGGTTTGGCACCTTCTTCAATGCCTGGGCGAAATTCTGCATAGGTCATGGAATTCGTCCATCTCTGAATTGTCCGTGAGGATCTTGGTTTGGCGCCCTACACAAGGCTGGGGCAGAATTTTGTGTTGGTCATGGAATTCATTGATTTCCATGCCATCCATGACCTCCTCTGTTTAGTGCCCAACTCTTTTCTAGGGCGGAATTTTGACTAGGGGAAGGATTCTTCACTGTTTCCACCTCTCCCTGGGAAGTCCATTTTGGAGCCCATCTCAAGGCTGGGGTGGAATTTTCATCAGGGGAAGCATTCTTCACTTTTTCCACCTCTCCTTTCCTTCCCCATTTTGGTGGCCATCCTTGGTCTAGGGCAGAATTTTCACTGGGGGAAGGAATCCATTGATTTGTGAATTGTCCATGAGAAGACCACTTTGGCGCCCAATCACTCCTTTGGGTGGAATTTTCACCCTGGCATGGATTCTTGGAATTCATCATTCAATCTTCCAGACTTAGAACAATTTGACCTCTTTGTGATTTTGAAGTGACTTCCTATGCATTGGTGAATTTTTTAGCTTTCCATTTCAAGCATGGGCTTCCAGTACTTAACCGATTTCTGGCTTTCTCTGTCTAATGTCTGACTTTCCGGAATTAGAAATATCTGCAAATGTTTGATCTTTTTCACCTTGTCTGACTGACCTTGCTAGTACTAACTTTCCAAAAATAGAAACCTTCAAAGTGTCAGCGTTAGATCCCTTAGACAGGGTGTAGGAATTACTTACTATAAATAGAAACTTCCTAAAAATAGAAATGACTAAAAATAGTAAGTTTGATTTTTGGCAAAATGATGACATTTCAAGACTCAGAAAAATCCCTAAAAAAATAGGAACTTTCTAAAAATAAAAAGTTGCTCCGTTTTGGCTCAAATTTTACTGGGAGGTTCCTTGAAGGGTCCTGAATCCAGTTGTATGTTAAGTTTTCCCAAAACCCTAACAGAACCCCCTAAAATCTAGGACAGAAGGCAAAAAAACCCTAAAAAGGGACAAAATAGGCCCTAGACTTCATAGAACGCGCTCGACAAAGAGGCAGATTGACTCCAAATGACCCCCAAACATCCGCAAAGCGGAGAGACTAATGAGATTGCCACCAAAAAACACAAAAAACCAAGACCAAATGATCGAAAGGGCCTAAAAGTTAAGGGGTTCCCTATCTGAGATGGGGTGATGTGTGATTAGGTCACAAAAGGTACCCCTTAGTCCTTGGTTCTTATTCGAAGAGGTTTCAACATGTAGGCTCATGAACCCCTGAGTGAATTTTGCAAAAAGAATACACCTCAGTCCTTGGCTCTTAGCAAAAGAGGTTTCAACCTATAGGCTCATGCCTTGGTATGAGGAGGTGACTTGGAAGAGGCAAAGCATGCTTGTCGGAATGGATACCCCTTAGTTTATGGCTCTTAGCCGAATAGGTTTCAAGCTATAGACTCGTGACCCCATATGAGAGTGTGACATGGATAACATAGAGCATGCTTCATGTGTCAAGGTGTGTGGACTATTTATATGGTGCACACAAAAATATGTTTTGGTTGTGAGGAGATCAAGAATTGGAAAAGGATGAATCTTCCTTTGCAATGTATGATTATTTGATTTACTCCTCTTGTAATATTAATAATTATGAAAATAGACCAAAAAAAATAAAATAATATTATACATTATTCCAAAATAAGATAAGGATAAACTCATAAATCTTTGACTAAAAATGATACAATTAAAAATGTTAAAATACTGTACCAAAAAATTTGTATAATAATTAATTTTACTACTTGCAAGATGATGTTTCATTGTGGAATGTATTGGATTTAATAAACAAACGTGATATCAAATCTTAGGACAAAGCACAAAAACACTAAATTTTTTTTACTGTCAATACAAAATTATTAACTGAAAATATTTTTTTGTTTTAAAAACCGATTTATTATTGTACAAATTTAAGTGATTTTCGACAGATTTGGGCCATTCTTTATACCAAAGAATCTTTCTTTCTCAAGTGGTTTGAAGCTTGTTCTTCCAGGCTATCATGATGACTATACGCAAATGATGTCGGTGAAAAAACCCATATTGAAATTTGGAAAATTTACCTTTGGAAAATGCTTTGACAAAAAGCCTCTCATATCATTATTGTCCCATTTAGCTCCAATAAGATGCATTCAGACCAACTCATGGAGCAGTGCGTTCTCTAGCATTGAATATTGCAAGTGTTTCCTACATTCTGCAACCTATAAAAGAGCCAATAACATGATGTCATAATTTTCAAATTAATATTTTCGTTAAATAATATCCAGTTTTATTGGTGCAAATAATAATGAGAGGGTCTTAACAAATTTCATGTGCAAGTTTTACATAGCTCGACACTCACCCTCTCTCTATTGAGGGAACATACTGCAGACACGAAGGAGGATAAGCAGGAGGCTAGGGACCTGTACAAGTTTCTATCCAATGAAGAGGGATAGCGCGACGCTCACCCTCTCTCTGTTGAGGGAGCGTACTATGGACATAGAGGAGGATAAGCAGGAGGCTAGGGACCTGTACAAGTTCTTGTCCAATGAATAGAACAATGCCATTGATGCCACTCGGGTGTGAAGGCACCCCTATAGTTTGTTTTTGTGTTTTCTGTTGCTGTTTTTTATTTCTAAGACTTGGTCTCTTTTTGTTGTTAGTTGTTGTTAATGCTGTTATAGTGATGTTTTTGCACTGTGGTCTTGTTAATAGTTCTGCTATGTAAAGGGTCGGTGCCCTAATTCTTACTCCAAAAACATAATCTTAAAAAAGATCAAATCTGATTGGTTGTTAATGTGTAGTTTAATCACCAGTTAATATCTCGCCCTTCTCAATAGTTCCTGGCATGGCAGGAACTAACAATAGAGCATCAATGAAAGGGTTTCCATTGTTTTCCTTTTCAAATTGGGTTCTTGTAAAATTTGTTGATATCTGGGCAATCTTGATAGGGATCATTTTCATAGAACCTATGGTTAAAAACTCAAAACTGGAGGTGTTTTACATGAGTTGATCATTCATCAATCTCTATTCAAGACTACTAGATTTACTTCAATAGGTTTCACCAATTCTATACCCTTATACTTTTTAATTCTTTCTACCCAACATAGTTTTTCATAGAATTTTTATTCTTTTGATTATTTTCCTTAGTAGGTCTGGTTGGATATTTTTCAATAGTCCCTTCCCATTTGCATATTCCTGCAAAAAATTATATTCCAATAAGCACAATTACAATTTGCATAAAAAATGATGGGTTTATGTTTGTTTTGGTGCAGTATGGGATAGTGCGATAGTCTTGTCCAAGTATCTTGAGAGGTGTCCCCATATAGTAGGGGAGAAGGATTTCATAGAACTT
Organism: Cryptomeria japonica; assembly: GCF_030272615.1. Classification (NCBI taxonomy): domain Eukaryota; kingdom Viridiplantae; phylum Streptophyta; class Pinopsida; order Cupressales; family Cupressaceae; genus Cryptomeria; species Cryptomeria japonica. The sequence goes on along the minus strand of NC_081406.1, from coordinate 678,722,377 downwards.
GGAGCAGGTTGTGTGATGTTTCTAATCTCAAATTGTTCCCTCTGTGGAAGAAAAAATAATGGACTGTTTGATTAAATAGTATATAGTTAGTGAGCATCTTGTGCATTGAGAATATATTTATTGTGCATCTTGTCCATCGGGATGTGCTCAACCATAAACAACTTGTCTTTCATGATAGACTTGTGTGAAAATCCCACCACATACAAATATGGGTGTGGCTCACCCCAACAAACAAGGCTCGGTGAATTTTATGGGAGAAATATTCATCTAAATTTGGAAATTAGTTGGTGAATATCCCATGCTTATAAAATGGACATATATTTTCTGTCTATTTTGGCCATATAGATGGACATATATAATTTCATGAAATGAAAAGAAATGAAAGGATTTAAACACTCCTCATATCAATAGAGTACTCAGATATGCTCTTATTTCATTTCTAACATGGAAAGCTTCCAATGCTTCCATTTTCAATTGACACGGAAATTTAAAAGCATTGGCACTGGTAGTTTATTAATAGCTTAACAAAGTTTTATGATTTTATCAGTGGCAACTTTGGGGTTCCTTCATTCTTCGATTTTAACTGTATGCAAGATCAAATTAAATCAATTTAACTTCAATGAAAATGTCAACTTGCAACTCTCTGATATTTCTACCTGAAAGGGAAAGACTTTGATATTCTCATTCCTAGCAAAGAAAATGTATGCTAAAAGGACAGGCAATTGTGTTTTGTATTTCTTTTATTTCCATTTTTACAAGAGCAGAGAGTAGCTTTACACTAGTCAAGAGGCATGCAGATTAAAATCCTGCTCAAACATTTCATCAACATGATTTCAATGAAAATGCAAACTTATAGCTCTTTTAAATGCTTGCTCAGGTAATTCTATTGACTTGATTATTTATGTGTAAACATTGTGTTTCACATCTCTTGGGTGGATTTAATTGTAAATAAAGAATCTCTTGTTCATGTCAATCATTGATCTGATATGGATCAAAATCAGTTGAAAATTGTTTATATGAAGTAGTACAAAACTTAAAGATAATTGGGAGCATTTCAGGGGTATTAAAGAGCCTCTAAAATAGGTTACTAGTTTGAAAATTTAGGTAGAGGCAAAATTAGGATTACAAAAATGGAGGGGTATGCAGTGCGTTCAGATGCATTCCAATGAACAAAACAGAGGATTCAGAGTAAGTTGTCACTTCAAAGAAACTCAAGATTTCAGAAAACCCAGAGAAACCAGAGTTTCCTGAAATCCGCGCGCTTCCAGAACCAACACATAGTTCAAGGGTTTCATAGGAATCAAAATAATCAGAGCCATTACTGAGCTGGATTCCCTTCATGACTCCCACAAATAAGTTTAGTCTCTCATCAATGCTCTGATGTTAACCAGCAACATTGTAATCAAAATCATATGAATAATGAGGTTTTTAAGTATCATAGCTTAGATTCTTGGGCTAGGAAAGTAGCAACGGGCTCTAATAGCATCCCTCTACCATCAAGGAAACTGAACTTTGCTCCATCTAAACAAGCTTCTTCATATCAACAATAGACTCACCATCAGAGCTTGCAAGCCCGCCTTCCGGCTTCAAGAACATTTCCTTCATTTAGGGATCAGAGGGTGTTGGTGTTAGGGTTTCAAGCAGATCCGAAGCAAATATGAACTAACAATTATATGCAGATTTAAATACAAAAGATAAAGAAATAAAAACAGGACACAAATAACACCTTGCTGATCAGTCGCCACATTTCAACAATCTCCCACTTGGAGACTAATCAGGCTCCACACCGAACAATCTCCCACTTGGAGACTGATACTACACGACACCACTATACATGCAACATCCGCTAGATAAAACACTAGGACTTGACTGGTATAAATTCCACAATTATTAATCAAGAAGACCAACAGAAACTGATGAAGAAATCAGCTTCTCCTATGGAACTGCCTTTGTAAACATATCGGCAGGATTCTCACTTGTGTGAATCTTCTCAAGCCGTAACTGACCCTCCTCCAAAATAGTCCAGATGAAGTGGTACCTGAGCTGAATGTGCTTTGTCCTTGAATGAAAAGCAGAGTTCTTCACAAGATGAATGGAACTCTGGCTATCAGTATACAATGGGCTATCCTCTTGTGTCTGACCCAATTCCTTCAGAAAACATTGCAACCAAATCATCTCTTTGCTGGCTTCTGTAGCAGCAACATACTCAGCTTCAGTGGTTGAAAGTGCAACAACCTTTTGCAACCTAGAAATCCAACTGACTGCAGTTCCCCCTATAGTAAAAACATACCCTGTAGTACTCCTCCGTGAATCAATATCACCCGCCAAATCAGAGTCAACAAATCCACTTAGAGCAGCATTAGATCCTTTGAAACATAATGCCTTCATAGTAGTTCCTTTCAAATACCAAAGAATCCATTTCACAGCATTCCAATGTTCCATACCCGGATTACTCATAAACTTGCTCACAACTCCCACTGCATGTGCAATATCTGGCCTTGTGCATACCATTGCATACACCAGACTGCCAACAGCTGATGAAGACGGGATGTTAGACATTTTATTAACCTCTTCCTGTGCCTTTGGACACATCTCCTTAGTCAATTTGAAATGACTAGCCAAAGGTGTACTAACTGCTTTTGCATCCTGCATGTTAAATCTTTTCAACACCTTCTTTATATACTCACTTTGGGACAAATTTAAGGTTCTATTTTTCCTGTCCCATGTAATCCTCATACCGAGAATTTGCTTAGCTGCACCCAAATCCTTCATAGCAAATGACCTGGCTAATTTTTGTTTAAGATCATTTATATGTTGCATGTTAGACCCAGCAACAAGCATGTCATCAACATAAAGCAACAGAATAATATAACTGCCATTATCAAATCTCTTAAAGTATACACAATGATCAGAATGACATCTATGATAACCGTGTTCAGCCATGAAACTATCAAATTTTAAATACCATTGTCTGGGTGCTTGCTTTAGGCCATACAGACTTTTCTTCAACCTGCACACCAAGTTCTCCTTACCTTTGACCTCATATCCCTGTGGTTGCAACATGTAAATTTCCTCCTCCAAATCTCCATGGAGAAAAGCTATTTTGACATCTAATTGTTCAAGATGTAAATCATCTGCAACCACAAGACTAAGTGCAGTTCTAATTGAAGTCATTTTTACAACTGGAGAAAATATTTCATCATAATCTATACCCTTTTTCTGTGCAAAACCTTTTACTACAAGTCTGGCCTTATATCTTTTCTGACCTCCTTCCTCCTCCTTCAGTCGATAAACCCATTTGTTAGGCAAGGCTCTTTTTTCTGCAGGTAAAGGAACTAAGTCCCAAGTCTTATTTTTCATCAGGGAGTCCATCTCCTCTTTCATGCCTAGCTGCCATTGTTGTTTGGCATCCACCTGCATTGCTTCTTCATATTCTTCTAGTTCACCAGAATCTGTTAATAAAATAGAATACAAAGAAGGAGAAAATCTTTCAGGGGGTCTACTTGTCCTCGTAGAACGTCTAACACTTGCAGGAGTTTGTGGGACAATCTGTTGTTGCTGAGCATCAAGTACCTGTGGCATTTCATTTTCAGGAATCTCATCCAACACCACATATTCTTGTTTGTCCTGTTCATGCTTCTTTTCCTGCATCTGTTCTTTATACATAACCTTCTCATTGAATATAACATCTCTACTTCTAATTATTTTCTTATTTTCAAAATCCCATAACCGATAGCCATATTCATCTATCCCATATCCAATGAAGGTACATTTCTGAGATTTAGCATCAAGCTTGGTTCTGTTTTCTTTATCAACATGGACAAAAGCTTCGCAACCAAAAGTTTTTAGAAAAGAATAATTTACCTTTTTACCAGTCCATGCCTCCTCTGGAATACCACCATCCAAAGGGGTTGAAGGTCCTCTATTTATCAAATAGACAGCAGTATGTATAGCATCTGCCCAAAAATGTAAGGGCAATCCAACATGCAATCTCATGCTCCTCGCACGTTCCATGATGGTCCTATTCATTCTCTCTGACACACCATTTTCCTATGGAGTTCCTGGAACTGTCTTCTGCTTTTGAATCCATTTAAGGAACAGTAATCTTCAAATGCTTTGCTGCAATACTCACCTCCATTATCCGATTTGAGACACTTCAACTTTTTTCCTGTCTCATTCTCAACCAAAGCTTTCCATTTCTTAAAAGTTTTAAAAACATCTGATTTTTGTTTTAGGAAATATACCCATGTTTTTCTGGTTGAGTCATCAATAAAAATAACATAATAACAAGAGCCACCAAGAGATGGTACCTGAGCCGGTCCCCATACATCTGAATGTACAAGCTCTAACTTCTCACTCTTCTTCTCTTTCCCAACCTTGAGAAATCTGACTCTTTTCTGTTTACCATAAACACAGTTTTCACAGAACTCTAAATCAATCTTCTTTAGTCCTGGCAATAGATTTTTGGAGTGAAGAATTTTCATCCCTTTCTCACTCATGTGCCCAAGCCTATGGTGCCACATTATCGAATCTGTTCTTGCAACATTTATTGTTGTTGTCCCTGCAGTAACTTTATCTATAGCACCTAAGGTAGAGTAAGTGTTACCAGTACACAGTTATAATGTGCCTACCTTCGCACCTTTAGCTACTACTAATGATCCTTTAGTGACCTTCCACATATTGTCTGAGAAGGTAACTATGCAACCTTCACTACCTAGTTGCCCTGCAGAAATTAAATTTCTTCTTAAATTAGGAACATGTCTTACCTCCTACAGAAACCAGTCATTACCATTCTGCAACTTGATCTTTATCTTTCCTTTTCCAACAATTTGACAGGGCTCATCATCACCCAAATATACCTGTCCAAAATCACCTTGAACATAATCTAGAAAATATTTTCTATGAGGTGTAGCATGAAATGAAGCCCCAGAATCTATTACCCAGGAATCATTAACATTATCCAAACATAAGATTAAAGCATCTTGTAAAGTATTACTTGCAATATTAGCTTCCTTACTGTCATTTTCATTTTTGTCTCCTTCTTTGTTTTTCCGAGACCAACAGTCTTTCTTTAGATGACCAGGCTTTCCGCAGTACCAGCAATCTTTCTTTCCTCTAGATTGAGAGCGTCCTTTCTTTGACTTCCCTCGTGACTTCTCATTCCCAGCGCCTTTTCCTCTTTCCTTTGATCTTCCTCTGTTCTCCACATTCAAAACACTACCCGATGATGTTGGAGTCTCACCTGTGCTTTTCCTTCGCATTTCCTCGCTTAGAATAACACCAACAATATCATCAAATACCAAAGTATTTTTACTAGAGACAGAGTTACTTACAGCCATAACCAAGCTATTCCAGCTTTCTGGCAAAGAACATAAAATCAAGAGAGCCCTAACCTCTTCTGCAAAGGTAATTTTTATCGAAGACAATTGACTGGTAATTGTATTAAATTCATTTAAGTGCTCCGCTACAGATCCTCCCTCACTCATTTTCAAATTCAACAAACGCTTCATAAGAAATACCTTATTCGAAGCCAAGGGTTTCTCATATAGCTTAGCCAATGTTGCCATCAAATCTACAGTCATTTTTGCTTCTGTTATATTGAATGCTACAGATGACGCAAGGCACAATCGAATGGATCCTAGTGCCTTTCTATCTAAAATGTCCCACTCTTCATCTGATATTGTGGTCAGTTTCTTTGCCTTTCCTTCCAATGGCCGCCACAAATCTTTTTGATACAGGTAATCCTCCATCTGCATTTTCCATAACTGATAATTCTGGTCGTTAAACTTTTCGACCTTGAATTTGGAATCCTCCATTGCTCCCACTCAAATCTGAAAGTCCTGCCAATTTACAGAAAACCTTGCTCTGATACCAATTGTTAGGGTTTCAAGTAGATCCGAAGCAAATATGAACTAACAATTATATGCAGATTTAAATACAAAAGATAAAGAAATAAAAATAGGACACAGATAACACAGTTATTTAACGTGGTTCACCCAGAATGGGTTACGTCCACCATACACAGTCGTCCAATCTTTCTTATTATCCAGCAAAAATAGTACATCAACCTTACAATGCCTTAAGCATCCCAGCCGCTTATAACATGCGTTTTTAGGGCAACAAACAAAGTCGGCCTTTTTTAGGGTTTTATTACAATGTCGGTTTTCATCAACAAAAAACGGCAAAAAAAAATTTCTTGGGGGCTGCCGCCCTCGAACCCCTGCCCGGGGCCCAGCCCGACCCCGGACCCCGGTGAGGATACGTGCTGAGTGTACAGTACTTTGCTGATTAGTCGCCACATTTCAACAGTTGGGTTTCAAAAAGCCTTTTCCCCCTTGGCAAATCCCTCCCTTTGACCATAAACCAAAAAAATGGAACAAGAAAACCATGGGAAGTAAGTTGTTTTTGCTACCTTCAGACTCTTTAAATCCTACAATTGCCCGCTTTAAAGAAAAGACCTTTTTTGCACAATGGTGTGGCTGCAGAGGGAATAGCAAAGAGATAATATCCTGGTGGACTTCTTCTTTTCCAAGAATGATCTCAATCAAACCATTACAGAATGACTTTTTCTTCTTAGAATGTGTGGACTCAACACTGAAAAAATGCAATCATTAATGGCTACCCGTTATTCTTTCAAGGCTCGACTTTTCATTTCCTAGACTGGAAACAAGGCTTTGATCCGGTGAATCATAGATTTGAGAAGTATCCAGTATGGCTTTCTCTAGTGGGTCTTCCATCTGAGTTCTAGTGCTCGGAGGCTCTTTTAAAGATTGGTGATGCATTAGGATCTTTAGTGGGAATCAAGGAGGATTTCCTAAATGGTCTCAAAGGGGATGTAGCCAACATCTATGTTGAGATTGACCTAAAATAAGGTTTTTACAGTGAAATAGAAATTATTTCAGAAGTGGGTAGATGGAAGCAGAAAGTGCTGAGATTGGGAAAGGAGACTCCTAGCAAATGCATCCTCTGAAACCAAATAGTTAAAAATTATTCACTGGTAGCAGCTAGAGGAGCGTTGAATCCACTCCAACCAACAACAGATCCAAGTATTGTTGGACTCGATCCTTAGAGGGTGGACAAGGGAATGGAAAGAATAACAGACTCACCTGCATTAGATGTTGCTCTTGCAACAAAGGATACTACTTTGCAGATGGAAAACAAAGGCTTGGTTCCTCCGCCTGTATCTCTTGTTCCTAAAGATTCTCATCACCTTCCTACTCCAAGAACTAAATGAAATCCAGGTGATAAGTCATGTAATTTGATTCAATCTCTTTCAGGTAGGGGATCTCAGACCCTCCTGCTCCCTCTTTCAAGCTATCCCCTTCTCATTTTATCTCCTATTGTTAAGATCCAACCTCATAAAACAGCTAGGAACTTGTTTGGTCAAAAGGAAACCCCTTCTTTGAGTAGAGGTGCCTTCAACATTTTCTCCCAGCATCCCATAAAGGCCTTGAAAAGGAATAATAAACCCAGGCGAAAGCAACTAAGGGGTGCTCCAACACTTATAGAATGAAGCAAATGTAAACCCATGCATCTAGCTAATATTTTATAGGAGGAGGATGTTATTGCAAAAGATATTAAAGCTAATATGGAGGAGGTAGATGACCCACTCTTCTCTGAAGGTGAGCTACCCCCTTCTTCAGAACCCTTATCAACAAAGCAACGTTTTAATCTATCAGCGAAGATCCCTTATCCACTCCTGTTGTCACCCTCATTAATTCCATAAGGTCTGGATATGACTTTGGAACAAAACATCCAGAAAATCTTTCAGGAGTACATGAAAGATGATGAAGATTTGGATTCAGTTCTAGATACTCCCCTAGCAGTATTGTATTCTTAGATCAAGGAGAAAAGGAAAATGGGTTTGCAGCAAAATCTAGAGGGCATGGAGAAAGTGGACTTTGGATCTTCCCCTCCCAAGAAGGGCTACAGATCACTCATTGAAGCTAGAGCTCAAGATGGGGCTGCAGAGAATCAATGAAAAATTACATATCTTTGGAAAGTAGGGAAGGGAAACCCCCTTCCTAAACAAAAATGAAAATCCTATCCGAGAATGTTAGGGATCTCAATTCCCCTAACAAACAGAGGCTGATCAAAATTTGGATTCTTTTGGTTAGTGCAGATGTCACCCTCCTGCAAGAAACCAAATTGGATTGTCTGCAAGCAATCTCATTTGGTATTGGAATTAGTTCCTTGTTCCATTTATCCCCGCAAATGACAATAGCCTTAGAATGGGCCTTTGGGGTCTAATGATAATCTAGAAGCCTTCTCAAGTCCATGTCGAGGGTATTGCTTCTAACAGAAATTGGTTGTTAGCCAAAATCACTCTTTCAATCAAACTCATCCTTTTTTTGTTATCAATAACTATGGCCCAGTGTCTCCTCTCAAAAAGAGACTTTTTTGGCTCTCTTTAGATGGAGTCATATCTCAATTGGCTAATAAACAACTCATCATAGGAGGTGATTTCAATGCCATTAGGAATGCATCAGACAAAAGGGAAGGCATCATTCGATTAGGCGGATCTCAATAGGATTTCAATGATTGGATTGAAAGGAATGAATTATTAGAAATAAACTCAGGCTATTCCTTCACATGGACAAATAGAAGAAAAGGCTTTAGCAATATTTCAGAAAAAATTGATAGATTCTTCTGGTAGGGTGACATTAGATCCTTTCTTTTTGCCTTTGACTATACAGTCCTACCCTGCCTAGGTTTAGACCACTTTCCCATTATGCTTTTTCTCCAAGGAACCCAAGATACCTCTAGATCTCCCTTTAGATTTGAGAATATGTGGATGAAAGATCTAAATTTTCTAACCATGATTAAAAATTGGTGGAAGGAAGAATCATTTGAAGGATCAAAACTTTTTTGCTTCATTTCAAAGTTGAAATTAGTAAAGCAGAAATTTCTACAATGGAACACTCAACATTTTAAAAACATTTTCTCAACCAAAAAATCATTAGAGGAGCAATTGGAAGTTCTAAATGACAAGATTATCTCAGTGGGAATGGATCAGAATCCTTTGAACAAGAAAAGAACCTACTCATAGAATATGAGGATATCCTTTCAAAAGAAGAAATCTTTTGGAAGCAAAAGTCTAGAGAGATTTGGCTCAGAATGGGAGATAAAAACACTAAGTTCTTCCATAATGTTACAAATATTCGCAGGAGTAAGAACTGGATTTCTAAATTGGAGACAAATCAAAATCAAACCATAGAGGACCCTGAAGAGATTAAGAGAGAGATCATTACTTATTACTCCAACCTCTTAAACAATGTTGAAGGCTCTCACCTGACAGAACAAAACAAGTTTTTGGATTTGATCCCAAAGATCATAACAAGTGAACAGAATCAAAAACTAAATGAGAAACTCTCTCTGGAAGAAGTATCTCAAGCTTTAAACCAGCTTCCCTCTAGAAAGGCTCTCAGTCCGGATGGCTTCCCGTTAGATTTTTCAAGAAGTGTTGGCATATATTGGGTCAAGAACTTACAGAAGCCTTAGAATGCACAAGAAGATCAAGTAAAGTTCTCAAATAAATAAATAGCATGTTTATTGCCCTCATCCCAAAAAAGAAGAAAGCACCAAACCTAAGAGATTTTAGACCCATCTCTCTATGCACCACAGTTTACAAAATCCTTTCAAAAGTCATGACAAACATAATGAAGCCTCTTATGGACAACATTATATAAGAAGAACAAACTTGTTTTGTTCTTGGCCATTCAATTCTTGATGGGATCATTGTGGCACAAGAACCAATCCACACTCTTCAAAGCACGAATAGATCAGGTATGATAATTAAGTTAGACATTTTAAAAGCTTATGATAATGTAGATTGGCGATTCCTTTGTAAAATTATGCAAGCCTTTGTCTTTGCCAAACAATGGATCAATTGGGTCTATGAATGCATTTGTACACCATAATTTTCAATTTTGTAAATGGAAAGCCAGTAGGCTTCTTTTCTTCTTCAAGGGGCATTCAGAAAGGAGATCCTATATCTCCATTCCTCTACATCAGAATGGGGGAAGCTTTAGGGAGGGCAATAAAAACAAGACAATCCAATAACCTTCTAGAGGGACTCAAAGTAACCATAAATTTTGTTGTCACACATCAACAATTTACGAATGATAATCTTTTATTGGGTGCAGAAAAAGTTAAGGAAGAAACTCAATTAAAACTGTTATTAGAATCCTTTGGAAAGGCCTCAGGATAAATAAGTAACAAGGAAAAATCCAAAGTTTTCTTTTTTTCCACTCCAAACCTCTTATAGGCTAAGATTGTAAGAATCCTCAAATGCAGAGCAGGAACTCTTCCATGTATACATTTGGGCATTCCAATCAATCGTTGACTAAGGAATAGTAAATTATGGGATCCTCTAAAGATAAAGATGGAGTAGAACACTTGAACTCCTGGAAGGGGAAGTGGCTCTCATGGGCTAGTAGGCTAGTTATGCTTCAAGCAGTGATTTGAACCCTACCTATCTACTTATTATCCATCTTATCTCTAATAGCTAGTGCAAATTCCTACATAATCAAGAAGATGAGAAACATTTTTTGGCAAAATATTGAGGAAAAGCATAGTATTGCCTTAATTGTGTGGGATAAAATAATCAAACCCAAGACAATGGGGGGTTTAGGAATCAAAGATCTAAAATTGCAAAACAAAACCCTAGGGGCAAAACTAGCCTGGAAGTTTCTAAAAAATCCTAATACAATATGGGTTAGGATGCTAGCAACTAAATATCTACTAGATCAGGATCCTTGTAATATTCTTAGAGAAAACAATCATTTGAAGGGATCTAGAACTTGGAACTTCATTGTCTCTTGTAGAAAACTGATTTTAGATTCCATCTCTTGGGATATTCATGATGGAACCTCTAGCCTTTTTTGGGATGACTCATGGGGAGGATATCCTAGCATTGGAAATTCTCTCAACATTCCAATAATAGAGCATTGGTTTAAACAACACTGGGGAGTCCGAGTCACTGACTATATAGCAGTGAAAAGTTCTTTGAATATTCAAAGCCGGAGGTGGAAGTCTATGGATGGATTGCCTATTCCAAGGGAAGAATTAGAACAACTCTTAGACTTGTTAAAAGCCAAGAAACATCAACCCTAGAAGAGGGATAGATACTCTAATTTGGGCCTCCTCCAAAACATGAAAGTATAATTCTAAAGATGGTTATAGAGTTTTAGTCAGTGCTCCAAATCAAGACGAACAAGACATTCCAATTAAGTTGTTCTGGAGCAGCAAGATTATTCCAAAAGCAGGGATTTTTGATTGGCTAGCTTTCCAAAAAAGAATCCTAACAGCAAACAAGTTCACTAAAATGGGATATGAAGGATCATCTAGGTGCATTATGTGTAAAGCCCAGGAAGAGACAGTGGATCACATCCTCTTGAATTGCTCCTTTGCTTCAAAATGCCGACGATGGATTTGTGCTAAATTGGGGTGGATTTCAACTCTACCTAATGACATAATTTCTCTTTTTCAATGTTGGCCTCTCCCTTTGAAGGAAAGCACTTTGGCCAGATTTTGGAAGTGTGTCTGTCCTACCTTGTCCGGGAAATTTGGAAATAAAGGAATCGTAGGCTTTTTGATAATAAAGCCAAAAGGTTTGAATCAGTCCTAAACTCAATAGAAATGTCAATTGTGGAGACAGTAAACTGCAAATTATCTTTCTAAATAGAATCGTCCAAAGTTTTCTCTTCTTGGGATGAAAGTATAAAGAAAAATTGGCAGGGAATCAAGATTCCTCCCTCTTTTGGGCAAAAATCCAAGTCTAGAAAGGAATCTATTTGGACCCCTCCAAGGCTCGAATGGTTAAAATTAAATTTTGATGGTGCTTCCAAAGGCAACCCAGGCCCTTCAGGTATAGGATATGTGATCAGAGACCACTTAGGGTCAATCATAGGGAAAATGGATAAGCCAATGCCACCAGACACTAACAATATAGCAAAATTTAGAGCCCTACAACTAGGATTGATGGATTTCATTAAGCATGGATTAAGAAGCATCACAGTGGAGGGAGACTCAGAGATACAAATGAATGCAATCAAAAGGCAAAAAACCCCAAATTGGCAGCTACAGACAATTCTAGATAGTATATCAGAAAACTTGGCAAAACTAGAGCAATATGAGGCAAAACATATCTTCAAAGAAGCAAACACAGTAGAAGATGCCCTCTCAAAAGCAGCAACAAAGGGCACTTATATTCATTGGAGGGATTAGGGAGACATTTAGGAAGATTAACTAGGACAGTTTAATAATGCAGAAAGGATTCCCTCTGGTTTGATGAGTGCAAGGTAGGGCTTCCAAAGCAAACGAGAAGGTCCTGCAGATCCTTCCTTAATTAATTTTCAAATTCAACTATGGGGCTCAAGTTGGGGGAATGACTACTTTTTTGGATTTAAATCTTGAATTTTGTCGGCAACAAAGAGGGCCCGGTAGTAGTGACGTCACTTAATTTTCTCTTTCAAAACAAGCTTTACCTTTTCTGTTTCCCGAAAACCATCATTTCGAGCTCAAGGCATGCATTGTCCACAAGTTAGACACCATTTTAGAGTCAAGGATATTTGGCACAATCAGGGACAAATATCCTTTGCCACCTCTGTAGGTGAATTTAATGCAAGCAACTCCTCTTTAATATGTGTTAAAGAAAGTGTCGCCTAGGTTCTGCTTTGCTTTATTTGCAAGCTCTTATTCTTTCCTAATCTGCAAGTGATCTCATTTAAGATCAATTTTCTACATACCCTTCTTTGGACTGGAATCTTTGAAATCATCAGCCATGTGTGGTGAGGAACCGTATGGGTTTATTATGAGTGTCTATCGAAGGCCAATCTCATTCTTCGGTGTAGACACTCCTATTTCCCTCTTGGATTCCATGCATCAAGTCTCTTTCAGAAAAATAACAGACTTAAGATTGAAGCGGCTATTGCTTCATCCAAAACCAACAATCATCTTGGTGGTAAAGATGATCCTGGGAAATGGGCACTTGAGTAGGGAGGAATACCCCCATGACAATAAAAGCATATCATCCAGGTTTGTTGCCTCTCTGTTGGATTTGAAGCTAGCCAAACAAGTTGTTTGGATGCTCTCAAAGAAGCTATTCCAAGATGAAATCTTGCTAGAATTGCAATAAATCCTCAACAAAGCACACCATGATTCAGGAGCTCCTCAGCCAAGTGATAGAATTCTATTCAATGTTCCTAGGGAACTCATTAAATATTATCCCTTTTTGCTAGACCTTAAAGGAAAGGACTTGGACAATCACAGAGCATTTGCAGGTATGGGGCTCAGATACCTCAAATGGCGTTTCCTTGGTGAGAATCCAGAAGATCTAGGTAGGGAGGAGGAACTCCATGAATTTTCAAGGATGAATGGAATCCTGCCACCAAAAGCAGAAGAAGAGGAACCCCAGGCTGAATGGGGTAGGAGAGGTGGTGGCAGAGGATTGGGTCGCCGGTCTGGTCGTGGTCAAGGATGGCCTCCATGCAGAGGTCATGGAAGAGGCAGAATCCCAATTCCCCCTGCCGAGCCTCTTGAAGAAAATTGAAAGATAGGTTTTATTTTTCTGGTTATGTTGATGACATTTCAAAGCCTTTCATTGGCTGCTGGTTTTTAAGTGTTTTTTGTCTTTTAAAATACTTCAGATAATCTTTGCTAAACCTAAAATTTTATTTGAAAGTTAATTTTTGATCTTCGTTGCCATAAACTATGAATTTTTTTTTGGAATGAATGAAGATAATTTATAGGGTTTTATGCATTGCTTTGAAATTAGATTCTCTCCCAATAAATCCAGGGAATGATTTCAAATGCATATATTAGGTTTATGATCCTTTCTGATTTATGGATTTATATACTGTAATTTTTCCAAAATGAATATATAGATTCGACTCTGGCTTTATTGATAAAAAAAAAAGAACTCAAAGACAATTACAATCAACTAATTAAGGCACCAATAGCAAATCAAGACATGTGACATTTGACATATAGTCAAGCAGGATCTAAAATCCTACATTATTTGATCTAAGGTACCTTACCCAAATGTACCCATATTTAATGATAACTTGTAGCATAATTATTTAATATTTAATAATATTATATTAAACAAACATTTAAACATACATATTCATGAATTCAAATTAATTAATATGTAACCATACTTCCCAGGATAATTATTTAATATTTGATAATATTATATTAAATGGACATGTAAAGATAAATATTTATTAATTAAAATTAATTAATTAATATTCATGGAAATATGTACTAAGTTAGATGGATTGATATTTCCAGGTAATGACATTATTGTCATGGGAAAGTTTAACTCGGGGCCAAAACACGGGACCTTTAAGAACATAGTGGAATTGACAGATTTGTAAAATGATATTATCAGGTGGGTGAACCCTTCAATTGAATTGATTTATCTTCGACACTTGGCTAATTGAAGATGCATTATGGACATTTTGTAAGGTCAATTCTCTGGGGTGAACATGGTTCCATACTTGTGTTTGATGTTGGTAAATTTTTCTTAACATGTTTTTCCAATTTTAATTTGCACCAGCTTTAGTTTATGTTAATTGGAGCACAATTTCAGTGGTTGTCCACATCACATTAAGCATAATTCTTATTTTATAGAAGTAAGGAAGCATAAACTATCATTCATTCTAACAAAGGTTTGTGTTGGTGAATTGTCTTGTGAATTATCAAGAACCATTCTAAATCAGATTGGTATCATATTCATAATCTTTCTTTCCTTGTGTTAAAATTGGAGGTCTAGGGAAAGTAGGTGGCCTAGGAGAATTGTTGCCTTTGAATTAGAATATTGCTATAAGTGGAACACACAAATAGAGCCTCAATTATTGAATAGCAAGAGGAAGATGAGCATGAATAAAGGGTTCAAGTTTCAACACCAATTGGAATCCAATTTTGTAGACAAGTCTCTTAAAGCAATCAAGCTTATGGCATTTTTCATCTAAAGTATTTCAATCTTTTTTGAATCATCCAACTCAACAAGAATAAGGAAGAGCAAAAACATGATGTAGAGCACAAATTTGAAGGAATAAACTCACAACTACCTTCCAAGATGGAACTCAAGGTTAACATTTAGTAGATAGACAAAAAATTGATATGGTTCAGCAATTTGACATCTACTTTCATTTTATAAGTGAACAACCCCAAATTGCATTTGTCCAATATAACCAAGCTAATCAAGGACTCTCATGGTGCCAATGAGTCATCAAGATTGGATTTAGATAGTTAAAGAGTTGTCAGTAAGAGATCAGGAGGGATTCAAGAGGTTGATCAGATTAAAACATGTATCCCCATTTTTAGATTAATTACTCATGTTCAAGTAAGTGCATGATTAAATAATTTTGAATGTCATGTTATTGGTGTGGAAGGGCATTTGGGAGTGAAGCCATGTGGAACTATCTTAAGATTATCTTAAGTCGTCACCCTTAGAGTTTTGCATTTCAGTGGAGCAGCATGTGCACACACAATATGGGTGCAATTACCATAGTACAATATGTATTGAATAAACTAAATATAGCCTTAATCGCTAATGGAAGACTTAAATCTGCAGATTTATAGCATAGAAGATTGGCGACTTTTTCTCAAATCTGCAAAGTGGATCCTCAATTACGTAGGGAGATCTTCAATATAAGAGGACTTGATACGACTTTTGCTGCAATCTGTTTATCATTTTACATAAGAGTCAGATAATGTTACCTATCCAAACCGGGGCAAAAGACATTCTATTTTAGCATACACTTTGTCAAATGTCACAGTAATGAACTATAGAAAAAATAAACTTAAACTATTTGCTTTCAAGATTGTCACCAACAATTGTTTCTGCTCTTTAACAATATTTCTTCAACCAGACCTTTTTATTCGAGCAAAATAAGAATCTATAAAAAGACCGACATAAGAATATTCTCACCGTAAACAATAAATGAATCCAACACAAAGTCTTGATGCCAAAGCTTTCTTCTTATTTGTTTAAATTTGTAAAATAACAATAGGAACACAAAGTTTCACTTTTGCTCTTCACTTTGGTAGAATTTTGTTGCATATAGATTAAAGATTCTAGATTCATATTACAATAAACAACCTCATGTGTGTGTGTGTGTGTGTGTGTGCGTGCGTGGATGCGCGTTTAGAAAACCTAGGAAAAACTATGACTAAATTAAAGAAGAGTCCTATTTGACTTTGGACTCATGCATTTCATAAGTGCAAAAATGTAAATACAAAATGACACATGAAGTGTCAAAATCTTATTAAAAAATGCAGCTACAAATTCTAAACTATGAAAAATACTAAGTGTCACCAGACACTCCATTTTGATCTTGCTTCATGAATTCCTCTAGCTTATCTAAAACTGCTTTCATCTATTCTTGATCAGGTCCTTTGGTGTGACTTGTGATGTCCTTGACCCGAGTGATGAAATCTTTGAGGATCATGTAGCATTTCTTGTGCTTTTTTAGAAGAGAGGCTAGATCATCCAGATTTACTTGGATATCTATCAACTTATCAATTGAGGATAATGAGAAAGCTTGTCTGTCGACCTCTTCACCAATTAGCACACTAAATTCTTTGATGATGTCATCCTCATGAAGGGACTTCTGGTTCTCATTGAGAAAGGTATGAAATAGCTGATATCTTCTCGATGATGTCTAGTGTGTTCATTTTTTGTTCCAGTATTTCTCTTTGTTCAATATACATATCCTTTGAAGGGAGCACTCCATTATCAACTAGAACTTTAAATTGAAACTCCTCTAACTTCAACGAAGAGTCAAAGTCCTTCTCACATGCCTCCAATTAATTTGAAAATAAATACAAAGTTTTATCAATTTCAATCTTTATCTCCTCCAAGTTATTCATTAGAGTAACTGCTGAACACAGGAGATGAGTTCCTTGACTCAACAACCTATCCATCCATTCGCCAACTGTTCTCCCACGATAATTGACTTCTTTAGCTTGTTTAATGATTTTCTCGTCCACTAAAGAAATGACAAACTCAACTACCTCTTATTATATGGTTATCTTGATCAAAACTTCTGTGAGTTGATCTACCTGCTTCTTCAACTTGTCCTTCTTGAACTTTTCTTCATTAAACATTGCCACAAGATGCTAGAAAGATGTTTGAGCATCTTCTACCACTCCATGTGTTTTCTTTCCCAAATCAATTCTATTGATGACATAGTCAATATGCTACACTTTATCAAAATCTATGTTCGAAGGAGGAATTGCCATTTCCACATACTTATTCTTTGACTTATCTATTCTCAATCTAGACAAAGCTTTGGATTTCTTTGTACCCTTGGTCTAATAGGCACTGGCTAACTAAAATCAAAATCATCTGGAGAGATGACTTGCTTCTTTCTTTTAGGAGTGTTAGACACTAGCCAAGGTGGCAAAGGTGTGTCATCATCCACTCCAACAATCAACACTTGTGTTAACAATTCCTGAGACTGAATATTTATAGTAACAATGGGTGGAGTAGAGGCAACCATTGGAGGTGGATTTTGAGCAACAGAAACCTTAGGAAGAACTTGGGTTTTTGACATAAACTTTCAAAATCTTCTAACATGGAAGAAGTAACCTTAGAAAAATTGGGAAAGAAAACAGTATCAAGGTTGTCATGAGGTGTATCAAGGGTAGAAGTGGACATGGAAGGAATGACATGAATTTCAAGAAATTGTGATAAAAATGAAACAGTGGAATCCAAAGGAATAGTATCAGAAACTAAAACTAAGGTGGTACCTATAATGTTACATGATGCAGGAGGAATAACTTCTTGTGTTTCATGAGGCTAGGAAGTATTTGGGATTTCAAGTAGTCTCTCCTCATCAAATTCTCGTTCCTCTTGTTCCTATTCCTTTTTAAGTTCATCTTCTTCTTCTTGCTCACCTTCATTATCTTCATCTCCTTCATCAACCTCTTCATGAGTTTGACTCTCTTGAGAAGAAGACTCACCTTGACTCTTACCTTTTCCAACTGTGAATTTAAACTTTGGACCTTTAGGAGACATAGGTTCCTATCTATTCTTGGTCCTCAATTTAGAAGTCTTTTCCTTAGGCCCTGCAGTATCATCTTTAAATGATTCGCTCTGGAAAGGTATCAACTAAACACCATGCAGATTTAACCAAACATTGGTATTAGCAAGGATATTTTGGAACCTTGCCCTTATTGAAGTATTCTCCTTTTGGGACCATTGAATAAGAGGGAAAGGTGATCCAACAACTTTGTTCTTCTCATATATAGGATATAGGATGTCTCCATCCTAGTCAAGATCATCAGGAAAATTAGAAAGATCAAAATTTTCAATTTGTTCTACTGTTAGAGGGTAGTAGTCAAGGGTAAGTGCACAAAGATGGTGGTCAAAAAGGGGGGTATAAGTGGACACTTTTTTTCTGAAATCAGGTGAACCTAAACTTGGAGGGAAAATTTGAAAGTCATCCACTCAAGATATGAAGATAATCAAAGAACAAATATTGTATTACTTTGAAATTAGTTTCCAAACTACTAAACTTTTCCAAAATTGGATAAGATTAAGAGGGTCAAATCCTTCATGCATGAAAAACAAACCCTGATTTTTTCTGAAAAACATAACATAGTGTCTGACGTGCGCATCAAAAAAGTCATAGTTAGATTTAGTATTTTGACAAATCCTTTGGCAGAAAGATAGTTAAGAGTGAGCACTAGAAGATGTGTTTTTTTTTGTAATTTTTTGTTGAGTATTTTTTTTAATGATTTTTCCAATCGAGCACATCTTGAAAATTAGGTACCTGTTCATGCGCGAAGCATAAGTTGCACTAAACAAATTGAAAATATTTTTTTTTTTTAAATTGTAAAGAATCAAGTGCACTACAATAATATATAAAGTTTTTAAAATTTGGATAAGTATATCAAAAGTTATTAAAAACATGGTGCACCCATGTCTATGAGAACTATGGAGACACTGGTAAAAGAAATTCAATAATAATATGTTATTGTTGTTGAAATTTAAAAAAATTATATGGTTAGAAAGATTAGAAGATGGGTGAAAATATGGTGGCAATTTTAGAAATACCCACTTGATGAAGTGTAAACCTAATGATGACAAAGTCGATAAACCAAGTTGATAAAATAAAACACATCAAAAATGAAGAAAATGGAGGGAAATCAAACTTCCAAACCGTAGCTTTGTCATCCAGGTCTATTTCCAAGCATAAACAGTCAAAAGCGAGTACAGGGTACTTAAGTTGTTTAAATTTTAGGTGTGTGTATAATATGATATTGTATATATAATATGTGTATATACATATAATATATAATATTTATATATATATATGTATATCTATACTTATATATGTATATAAGTATAGATGTCTACAATAAGAATATATAATATATAATATTTATAAATATATGTATATAAGAATATATAATATATTAAGTATATATATACACATAAAAGTGTATTGTCTCCCTCTCTCAAGCACATACAAGGTGCCTCTCTCTCTCTCTCTCTCTCTCTCTCTCTCTCTCTCTCTCTCTCTCTCTCTCTCTCTCTCTCTCTCTCTCTCTCTCTCCCCCTCTCTCCCTTCCTCCCTTCCTCCATACCCCGTCCCCCTCTCTCTCTGTCTCTTCCCTTCTCCCTTCCTCCATACCCCATCCCTCTCTCTCTTCTTCTCTCCCTCCCTCCCTCCCTCCCTCCCTCCATACCCCACTGCAACTATGTCTGCACTTCTATAGAAGTAAGTGAATTTATTTATTGTCCACAACTTCCTCTTTGATTTTTATCGTGTATGCTCTCCTAAGAAAATTTACTGATGGATTTGTCTGTGTATATTGAATAGGAGGAAGAAGGGTCTAAAATCGAACCACGGGTGCATTACCGTGACAAACAATGAAACCTGCAACAATATTCTTCTCGAATGTGTTTTTAATGAGCAGAGCAGATGTGGAAAATAGTGTCAACAAAGAAAAATGATGAGTCAGAGTACCTGCAATATGTTTTTCAGAAGGAAACAACCAGTCAGAAGAGAAAGAGGGAGAGTAATGCAGATGATGTCCTGGAGAATGATAGTGGTGGGTATGCGAGAGTTCCCATGTTGTTACACAATGCCTGTCAGCTAAAGAAATTAAATTTTGTTGTAAGCATGATAGTGGTAGTATATGATGATCATCACTTGTCAAAAGGCTTGGAAGGGTACATACCCATCAAAGAAATCAAGTGTGTAATTCCTATAGTCACAATCAAGATCAGTCCTATAACCTTGCAAATTTAATAGCATCATATGTTTTAGAAAGGCACTACTCTTAGGGTTAGGTCAAGCTCTTACACTTGCTTTTTAGTGAAGCCTCATTGTTTGTTCGCTTGGAGTCTCTCTTATGCTGAAAATGGTCTAACTTAGCTATATAAAAACTAAACTACTGATGTTCTATTGTATGATGTTCTATTCATAACTTTAAATAATATATCATTTTATTAGCCCACCATATGACCCATTAGGTGTCATTAGAGGTCATATTGCTAACTAAGAGGTCATATGGTGTCCTGTGACCCCTTAGGACACCATATGACCTCTTAAGACACCATACGACACTGTATGGTGTCGTTATGTGTCTTATGGTGTCCTATGACCCTTAGGACACCTTATGACCCCTTAGGACACCATATGGTGTCGTTAGGGGTCATATGGTCTCCAACGACCCCTTAGGACTTCATATGGTGTCGTTATGGTCTCTCTCTCTCTTCCTCTGATGCAGAGAGTCTTGGAGCTTTGTTTGTTACACCTTCTTGAGTGACTTGTCCTACTCAACCCTTCAACTACTCAAGTCCTTCCTATGGCACTTAGCAGGGGTTATGATAATGAGATCTCCAAGGTCTGAACCTTCTTTAATTTCCTCCTAGGTATATCCAATGGTTTCTAGACAATCAACTCCACCACTTGAGGTTGCCACCTCAGTTACTCACACACTCCTCTCCTAGGCTCCAACCACTCCTACAAGGATCTTAACACACAATCACTTCCTATTGTTTCCCAATTTATCTACCAGGTGTCTTTAATGTATTTTGAGGTTTAAGGATCACCAAATCCATCACCTTGGCTTCCTAACCCTTCTAGGTCTCTACCGGCACCAAAATAGGCCTAATTGCACTAGCCCTCCCTAGGCGGTTTTAGGGTCTTAGTTTGAAAAATTCCTAAACAAGACTAGAAATAAATCATGGATTTGAGTACCCTTTTGGAAGTTATAGACAATACTAGAAAATTGCATCTGGGTTATCCGTACAAGTGGGGTTTCAAATGCTGCACTATTTTGAAGGGTTTAGGCCTCATCGGTGACTTGGCAAGATGGGGCTAAAAATCTTCACTAGTCAAATCTCCAACTTCAAAAAATTTGGGAATATTCAAGGGAAATCTGATGTATTTCCATTCATGGGCCACTTGTTCCTACACCAATCCCCATGTGCTCATAAATCACACTTTTCTTGCTGTCCTAACTCACCTACTCCTAGCAGTGAGCTTAGGGCTTCATTGTTTCTCCTCCTCCAGAACCTGCAACACCACACACCATATTATAAAAATATGTACAAACCCTAACCTATCATTCTTAGTGATTTCAACAGGTGCCATCAAAGAATGCCTAGGTTAGAGCCATTTTCTTGCTCTTAAACCCTACTTGCCCTTCTGCCCCCCTCCTCTCTCCCTACCCCCTCCTTATCTCTCCCTCCCTCCTACTCTCCTACTCTCCTACTCTCTCTCTCTCTCTCTCTCTCTCTCTCTCTCTCTCTCTCTCTCTCTCTCTCTCTCTCTCTCTCTCTACCTCTCTCCCTCTCTCTACCTTCCCTCCCTCCCCCCTCACTCTCTCTCTCCTCTCTCCCCCCTCTCCTCTCTCTCTCTCTCTCTCTCTCTCTCTCTCTCTCTCTCTCTCTCTCTCTCTCTCTCTCTCTCTCTCCCCTTCTCCCTTCCTCCATACCCCTTCTTCTCTCTCTCTCTCTCTCTCTCTCTCTCTCTCTCTCTCTCTCTCTCTACCCTCTCTCTCTCTACCCTCTCTCTCTCTCTCTCTCTCTCTCTCTCTCTCTCTCTCTCTCTCTCTCTCTCTCTCTCTCTCTCTCTCTCTCTCTCTCCCCCTCTCCCTCTCTCTCTCCCTCCCTCTCCCTCTCCCTCTCCCTCTCCCTCTCTCCCTCCCTCTACCTCTCCCTCCCTCTCTCCCCTTCTCCTCTCCCCCCCTCTTTCTCTCTCTCCTCTCTCTCCCCCTCTCTCTCTCTCCCTCCCTCTACTTCTCTCTCCCTCTCTCCCCTTCTCCCTTCCTCCATACCCCTTCTCCTCTCCCTCCCTCCCCCTCCCTCCCTCTCTCTCTCTCCCTCCTTCCCTCCCTCCTCCCTCTCTCTCTCCCTCCTTCCCTCTCTCTCTCTCTCTTCCTCTCCCTCCCCCCTCCTTCTTCTCTCCCTCTCTCCCTCCCTCCCTTCCTCCCCTCTCCTCTCTCTCTCCCCCCTACTCTCCCCCCTCTCCCCCTCTCTCTCTCTCTCCCTCCATCCCTTTTCATTCACATTTTTTCTAATACAAATAGGACGTACGGGGTACTGAACCTATTAGTTCAATGCCTCGCCATAAATTTTTTAAGGTGTAGGAGTGTGTGCACGGTACTAATTACTTGTAAGCATGTACGAGGTATGAGCCTATTAGTTTGCTACCTTGCCATAACATTTTTTAGGCTTAGGAGCACGTAGGCACTACTTATTAGTACAAAATGAGAAAAAAAAATACCGTTGGGCTTGCCAACATCTTATGGACTAACAGTGTGCACGCGGTACATAGACATAGTTTTAGTTGCCCAAGAGCCTCAACGACCTCAAAAGAAGTTTTTGAGGTCGTTGAAGGCCCCACTAGAACTGTGTCTGCACTTCTATCATTGTTTTATACATAGAAGTAGTGAATATTTTGTTTTTCATGATTTCAAATGATTGAAGTATTGTTCTTATTAGTTTTGTCAATATTATTGTGATTGTTTAATAGTTTGATTCAAAAAAATAATGATAAGATGCATATTTATGATTATTTGTTTGTTAATGAATTTTTGTTCACATATATATGTAATATGATTCTATTTAGGACAACCAATATCAACCATGGGAAAGAATAAGCGAGGAATGATGGAACAACGAGACACTGAAAAGGAAAGACAAAGGCAGCATATGGAGAAATTACGTGACATAAGAACAATGGGAGAAGAAGGTATGTCATCCTCAACATCTCAATTTGATTTACTAAATGAACATAATGCACCTAATGGAATTGAAGAAGAGACATTTGATTTACCGTATGAGCCTAATGCAATTGAAGAAGATACCACATTGAATAATCAATTAAATGATGAACATACACCTTCTCTATTTCAAGAATTGAATGTACATAATGCACTGATATTAACACCTCCTAGAATCATTCATAGGAAACCAAAGTATCTAATTGACATTGATGAGAATATATTGAAGCCAATTCCCAATAAAATGAATGAACGAACTTGTAGGAGAATGGTTAAAAGAATATGGCAAAACTATTTTGAAAACTTAAAGCAAACCGCAAGATGTCAATTAATTGTTCAAATGATTAAAAATTTGAATTTTAGAGAGACAATGAAAATTCTAGGCCCAAGATCATCTGAAAGTAATAATGAAAGAACTATTATGAGAAATCTATTTGATGCATATCAAGCTATTGGTTCAAAATCACGTACTAAAGATTCTAATGCTACTCGACGTGTCATTACATCAATCATAATAAGCAAGAAAATAAAAAAAGATCATTTGATAAGCAAAATAAGTAAGTCATTAAACATTAGTAGAACAACATTAAGTAAAGAATTAAAGAGGTGGGAAAAAATAGAGAAACCTAACAATAATTCTCTTTGGCAAAGGCAAGGTTGTTGTTGATGCACTAAGAACATTAATTGATTTTTTTTGGCATGAAAACACAAGAGTTTCGCCCAACCAAAGAGATGTTGTTAGAAGGCGAATTGCATCTACAAATCGCGAGCCACATGCCAAACACTATTTGGATATGACTCAAACTAAATTTTATGAAAGATTCCTTCAAAAGTTTCCTCAAATAAGAATTTCTCAAAGATTTTTTGAAATGGCAAAACCTTTTTATATTAAGATTAATTATGTACACACCACGTGTTGTTGTAGGATGAATATTGAATTTTCCATGCACTATGATATTTTTTGTTATGGTTGTTCTACTTTGCACACTAATGATGTTTTGCAGGAATACAATATACAAGCACCTCCTAAGTCGGTAAGAGAATTTATTTCAAGTGTGCTATGTAATTGACATGATGGTTGCATTTATTATAAGATGCCTTGTTTGGAAGGTTCTTGTGCTATATGTGGTGGTTTGAAACGTTTACCAAGATGCGTATATTTGGAGAGCACACATGAAATTGGTAGGAAACTAGTTTCTTTCGGAAAATACAAGACAGTCACATATGGAGTTAAAGATGGAAAAGATTTGAAGAGATGTGAGCTAGTGAAAAATGATATATGTGTAGCTGAATTTATGAAAATGTTTGAAGAGAAACTAGTTTATGAGTACATAATGCATACACATAGAGCTGGATGGTTAGATGAGCAATTAAAGTTATGTAAGGACACATTTCCTCTTGGCACCATTGTCTCTATCATTGATTTCGCTGAAAATTATACACTACAACCTCAAAATGAAGTGCAATCTATGTATTATCATTCTACACAAGTTTCTATTGTTGTACAAATAGCATTCATGCATGCAGATGATAGCATAGAGGGGGATAGAAAGGTTGTAAGAGAGTATCACTTCTACATAAGTGATGATCATACTCATTCATCTGATTTTGTACAAGGATGCTTTAAATTTTTCTATGATAGTTTAAGGGAAAGGAACATACGATACAACCGACACTTAATATGATCAGATAATTGCACCGCACAATTCAAGAATGCAAGGATATTTTATTGGTTAGCAAGGATGCATATGACAAGCAGTGTACAACATTTTTGGAATTTCACTGAGGCTGGACATGGTAAGGGAGAGCATGATGGTGCAGGAACATGTGCAAAAAGAGCCCTAGCTAGAGAAGAATTGAAGTATGAAGGTGGTGTTGAGTTGATAGATGCAAAAACAATTGTGTGATGGTGTAAGTCTACGATGGGTCTAGGTAATCCAGGTATGTCAATGGTTTATAGATATTTTTGGTTATCACTGAATCTAACATTGAAAGTTTTCTAAATTGTTTTACAGCTACAGGATTGAGTGACATGCACTCATTTATGAGTTCAAATTCAAGTTCACTACTAATTTATACGAGATCGATGGTATGTTTTTGCTCTTCATGCATGTATTGTTTGTGGGAAGAATGTGAATCATAAGAGTGGGTTGACAAACGGTCTTGTAGACTGTTGGTTTCCATTGATTCATATCAAATTCCCAAAGCACTACAATTGAGCCAGATGGAGACATCAGTGGATTTTGACCATGTATCCGACCTAGTGGAATCAGGTGATTTTTTGAGTTGATTTTTTTGCAAGTATTCTTTTTGGTTCGTTTTGTTGTACATCATACTTTATTTTTGGTATTAATTAACACTTTATAAAATGTAGGTCATGTGTATGCAGTTGTTGTAGAAGAGAACAATGAAGAAGGAACAGATTACTATTTGTGTCATTATGTTGAGCCAAAAAAAAAATTGACAACCACAACCATTGACGGAGAGGGTATTGATTACCCAATAGGGTCAATTGTCATGACAGGAACATGGCTTAGGAGATACCCTATCAAGAATTTTGATGTTTGGTTGTTCGAGGACTTTGAAACACACAGACATATTCTTCATTTCTCTAACCTTGTTGTTGCAACAAATATTCATTTGATGAAGTATTGTGGTAGACCACATAACAAAATTTTATGGAAAGTTCGTGAATCTGACCACGAGGCAATACTTGACACAATACGGGTTAGAGACGATCCTGAAGGCTCACTTGATTGATTCTATGGTTCAAAGTAGAATGATTTTGAGAATTTTGTATAAATAGTCGAAGAATTGTTCTATATTCATTTTTTGTATATATAAATGCCCATGAGCTGATTTTTACATGTTTAGGGGCATAATTTTGTATATTTAAATGGCAATGAGCTGATTTGTACATATGTACATGCCAAATTTTGTATATTAAAATGGCGATGAGCTGAATCATACATACTATAATGCCAAATTTTGTATTAAAGACCATGAGATGATTTGTAAGACATTTTATTGTATAATCAAATAGCCAAGAGTTGATTTGACCATATTTAGAGGCAAATTTTTGAATAATATGTGACTATTTTTTGTGTCAATGGTTTTGTGACTATGTTTTGAGTATATGTGATGTGATAAGGTCAATCATGAGTATTCTCGATTCTTGTATAATCATGGAGAATTACTTTAGTCTATATACACCTAAAAATGGTCTGAAGATAATTAATTGAATAAGCAATTATTTAATTAATCGCCTTCCCAATTTAATTGGATTCATTAGCAATTTGATTAAATCCCTTTCATCTACTTATTAATAAATATAAGGATTTATTTAATAGGTTCATCTCAATAGTTCCCTTTGATTAATTAATCCCTCCTCCATTTAATTCATTTCTTCTAATCCCCTAATTAATTAAAACAAATCAGTTTATGAGTTGTTGAAAATTAATTAACCTTTTTCCTATTATTTGAATTTTTAAAATTCAAATTAACCACATGCCTCCTAACTTCTAACCACCAAACCTAACCATCCCCCTAACCTAACCATTCCACCAAACCTTGGGTTTAAATAACCCAATCCTATCTTGTACATCCTAACCTCCTTATCTTAACCTCCTATGGTGTGGATATTCTCAACTTGAGACACATGGCACTTAGGCCACATGTATCCTCCCTTGGACACTTGCCCTCTCATGAGAAAGGCTCCTTGACACTTGTCACCATCGAGATGACAAGTGTCTCTTCCTCCAACCTCCTCCAATTTCACCCTTGATATCTTTAGACTCAATCTTGACCATTGATTTCTGCCACCTCACTCCTGGCATTGGAAATCCTATAAATATCCCTCATTTTGGAACACAAAGGATCCCATCTCATTGTTCAACCCAACAATAAGAATACTAACTCTAGTTGAAGTCTCAACCTGAAGTTTGGACATTCATTTGGTAAAGTCACTATTTCCATAGCTAGTGTTCATTTGATTGTCAACCCAAGGACATAATACTTGAAATGGGTCTAAAATATATATGCACTAAGTTCCTGTGAGAGCTATTTTGCATTACTGCAGCAACTAACATTATGCAAAAAAGATAAACAAGAATTGAAACTATAGAGAGGCTACAGGAAATTTTTTGCATAAATTCATAAAAGCAATACAAGATAAATTCAATGTTGATAAACAGAATTTACTCTGTTCTGGTTTGGCTGCAGGAACAATTAGTGGATTTGTTTCCAATGGCTACAGGAACAGTCAATACAAGAATGTCTACTTTAGCTAAGGAAAGAAAACTAATCTTAACAAATGCATAGGAACGCTCACCAAGTGGGCCCCCTTTGATGAGTGATACCAGGCTTCCCAAAAACAACTCTAAAAGCTCAGAATAACATATTTTTATTCATCATTTTTGGAAAGTCATTACATGATTCAATATGAAAAGAAAACTCAAAAAAACTTAGGAAAGATCCTCTGCTCTGTTTTTCTCCTTCTCCTTCTATCTAACCTCTGAGAAGATAAAGAGCTTATTATTAAAAAGAAATCATCTACAACAGACAACACAAATCACGCCGAAAAGAAGAGGCGGATAATTGACCGAGAAAGGAGATAGCTGGAGTTATGTTGCAGGAAATGCGGATCTAACTGAACCACAATCATAACATACTGTGGCAGTATTTACAGCTTTGATGTCCACTTAAGTTAGACATTGGTAGTATCGCTTGATTGCTCCGCTTATGCTGTTCCTTTTGCTTCTCAGCTTTTCTGCAGTTTGATCTTTAGTCATCTTCTTGAGTATCCTTTCCTTCAACTGACAATAAAGGAGAACATCCACCGCAACATCATTTATTCCCTTCACTACAAAAGAAATAACATACAATAAAATACATACGCATTTTATTTAATCAAGACATCTATTAATTTCACATATGATATTGCCCTAAACAATCCACATGGCAACAGGAATAAACCACATGGCTGCATGAATAAATGGCATGGTTGCAGGAATAAACTGGCAAAGATAACACATGATTTAATAGGTTTGGGCTAACATATGGAATACATATAGTAAACTTCCAATACATCACTACTACTTATGCAAATCAAAAGATGACAAAAACTCAAGAGTTCTGAGGACAGAAATATGACAATGTCTCAACTCATCACTCATTATCATTTTAGGCATTGTTATTATAGGCATATCCATTTTAGAATATCATTTAAGCATTATTATTATAGGCAATTGCATCTTAGATCTAGTTTCATTTATTCATTTTCTAGCATAATTGTTGAATCATGTAGCTTAATCAATCATTTTCGAGCTTAATTGCATCATCATCATAGCTTAAATCATGCATATCATTAGCTTAATTAGACTCTTGGATCAATCTAGAATAATCAATCTCATCTAGCTAGCATATTAGCATCATTTTAAATCCTCTGTCTAGGTGTAGTCAAGTCATTGGGATTGCTTATCCAGATCTGAGAGCAAATCCATACTCGAATCTCTTAGGAGGTAATAGGTCACTTTGCCATGGTTTATCTTTCGTTTGATTTTAATTTGCTAACCATGCTTGTAATGATCTATTGAGTGTTTGTGTTGTAGCTGCAGGTACCCTACTTCACACGCACGACATTTTTGGTGCCCACCGTGGGGCCAGAAATCTCATTTTGGCCTCTTAGTATCATCAAATTTTCAACTCGCAGGTTTCTAGTCAGGTCTGATTCAAAATTTTGTACGAGTTCCCTTTTTGTCTCATACAAGATCCTTTGTGCTGTCATACAAGCAGGTGAGAGTTGTCATACAAGTAGGTGAGAATTGTAGTACAAAATTTTGCTTCTGTGTTTTCTAAACAGATTACATTTTAGGGTTTTCATGCTTCAATTTGATTAGTACTAATATTAACCCTGGTTTGTTTGTGAGTTTTTCAACAACCTAACTGGTTTTTGCAGGATGATAGTCGAAGATTGCGCTTGTAAAAGTTTATTTCATCAAAATAAAGTGACTACTAATGTATTTGTTTTGCAGGTTGCCTAGAAGGACTCAACCAAACTTTGTGTCTTCTTTAAGTTTTCTAGGCACACTTGTTTTGCTAATGGTAAATGAACATCTTGTTTTCTATGCTTGAGAAGTTGTCTAAAAGGTAGGAGAGTATTCTCTTGTCCCCTTGGACAATCATAAATCTCAACCCTTGAAGCACTTCTAAGTTTGAGATTTGATTACCTTTAGCGGGCCTATGATAGTGGGAAAAAGTAATCACCCTGTGAGAATGACCCAAGTGAGTACAACTAGACCCAAGCTTTCTGACTCACTCTAAAAAATAGGCCTCTCAGGATTAAAGTCTCAGAGGATGGGATTATTTGAGTTTTATCTTTTGATATCTCTCATATCGTGCATTTAGTAGGGCCTTGTGGTCTCAATCACGCTTGCGTGACTACTTCTTGTTTCGGTACCTTGTTGGGCTATAGGCCTCAATCGTGCTTGCGCGACTGCAAGGGGTAATTTCAAATGAAAAACCTTACTAAGAAGCCTAAGATAGAAGCTACCGGATTCACCTCTGAAAGGGGGATAATATTTGTGCAAGAGAGATAGTAACTCTCCCAAGATACTTGCCATATCATGCCCCCATTAGCGTTTGGAGTCAGATAATACAGCGTTGAGAATCCATTATGTGAAACTCAGCAACCATATTCTGATTAGCTATTGGGTGTGTACCTGAGTCTGCAAGCAAAGGTTTTCTCTCTCAGGCAACTTCCTTAGGACTTAGTGTGGTGTGTTTGAAATCACTTATCATATCATGTGTTTGTTGTGTCTTCATCCTTGAAACAAGAAAATCAGACATCTAAAACTAGAAAACAGAAGCAAAACATCAAACTTTATTGATCAAA
Source organism: Cryptomeria japonica (assembly GCF_030272615.1). Classification (NCBI taxonomy): domain Eukaryota; kingdom Viridiplantae; phylum Streptophyta; class Pinopsida; order Cupressales; family Cupressaceae; genus Cryptomeria; species Cryptomeria japonica. Next base: position 678,692,229 of record NC_081406.1, on the reverse strand, counting down.
AATTTGTCCAAATAACATTTTTTTATCTCTATTCTGTCTTAAGTCATACGAGTTTGTGTTTTGTCATACGAGGCATCTTGTTTGTTGTATGGCTCAGTAAGAATTGTCGTACAGGGCTTCTAGTTTATCGTATTGTTCAATGGGAATTGTCATAGGAGATCATCCTAGTAGGGAAGGTTATGTTATCTTTTGTCATATGGGTCGGTGAGAAATATCATACGAGTTTGTGTTTTTTCATGTGAGATTCCTAATTTGTTGTATGGGCCTGTCTTTATTGTCGTCTGAAGCTGCTTAAGTTGTCGTATGAATTTCTGTCTCTGTTGGTCCAGAGTTGTCTTCTTGCATGTCTTTTTCAGATTTGTCATATTTGTGTGGTCAATTGGTAGTGATCATAAACACCTGAATATCTATCATTTTGTGCTTGGATTGTCTTATTGGTTCACTTGGTCAAGGTATCATCTGTCAAATTGGATTCTAAAGCTAAACACCTCAAGATTTTCAAGTACTCACCTTCAACAAGTTCAAGATCTAAACATATCAAAGTGCATCATCAACCCCTTTGATAAACTGATCACTCAAACATAGTTTCTCATCAGGATCTATCATCCTCCATCACGAAACTGCAACATTTGAGCAAGATAACCTTGTCCCACATCATAGGATATATCATTCCTATTGGACTTGGTTCTATCAAAATCACCATCATCGCACTCCAAAACCGAAGATTGAAAAACTTGCAAACTTTTAAACACTTGAATTATTTATTTGTATCCTATCATTCTACCGCATCTACATTGAAATTTGACCACTTATCAAAAAAAACTTTTAGACAACCGATTCCTTGCATGATATCCAATGTGCGTGTATGCCCGTGTTAACTAGAGCGTAGAGATGAAAGACTGCAAAAGTAGAAATCGAAACATCTAGAATAACTAAAGATCATAGAGGCATGGAACTCAAAAATAAAATATAAGTTGAAGAAGAAATAACAGAACAACATATCAGAGACATCAAAAAAGATCCTCAATTCGATAAATTTATGGAGAAACTATTGGAGGGAGAAACAGAAAAATATTTCCTAATGTTAGCAAACTTTGGTGCTACACTCCCCCAAGTTTTTGATGTGAGAAAATTCACATAAAAGAGAAGTGACTATTCCCCTAATAACGACCAATATGAGGATATTTATGGTCTCAAAATTAACGACACATCAATTCCTGACAACACATGAAATAATGAGGAAGCTTCCATTCCCAAAACCGATGACATAGAAATTCTTAACCATGTAAAATCTAACGAGGATACAATAAGAGATAGAAATGATACAAGAAGAGATCAAGATCCTCCTAGAACACAAAATCATGGCTATATAAGAACAAATCCTATTGAAAATCCTATCACAACCCTCACACAACAAATACAAACATTACAAACACAAATTCAAGATATGCAGAGAGGAAATGTTAGAAGATATTCACTTCAAGAAATGTGTCCTTATCCATTCGACAAAAACTTAAACATGATACCATGTCCTATAGGTTATGAAACTCCTAGATACGAAAAATATGATGGAAGCACTGATCCCCAAGATCATATCTGAGAATTTTGCACAATGAGTATGGAGTTCGCACATGAGGATACCTACTTGATGCAATTATTTCCAAAGAGCTTAACTGGACTAGTTATAGAATGGTTCTCCAAACTTCTACCCGGAATCAAATCATTCTCAGAATTGGTGGATAAATTTTTTTCACAATATTATTATAACATACAACATGAAGTAACAATGATAGACTTATGTAATTCCAAACAAAAGAGTGGAGAACCTTTCATGACATTTTTACTAAGGTGGAGACGCTTAGCTTCACGATATCCTCGTACAGTGCCAGAGTATGAAAAAATGGACATATTCATCGACAACCTAAATGATCAAATGAGTTATCATCTAAAAATGCAAGGACATCAAAGTTTTGGAAAGATTATTGATAACGGAATCAGAATGGAGGAAGCCATGATAAAGAAAGGTGAGTTGAAAACATACAAAGAAGGAGTTCCTCCCCTAACAACAACAACAACAATGACAAGCCAAAGTTTTGGAATAGAAATCATAATATTGTCAATGATGGAATAGTAGATAACAACAACATAAAACCAAAACAACCGGTTTTTAATTTACCCAATCACTCAACAACGGCTCAGCAAAACAACAATCACTAAAGAGCAACTATCAAAAATTTCTTTTGAAGACAATTTACAAACATTGGTGAATCGCTTGGATCCACATTAAAGACGCTTCTCGCCAACAAATTGATTACTTTACCAGAAGAAAGAAACTATGAACCTCAAATAAAACCCCCTTGGTGGAATGAAAACCATTATTGCGATTTCCATCGAAACAAAGGACATCACACACCTAGTTATCAAAAGTTAAAACATGTCATTCAAGACTTGATTGATAATGGAGTAATAAATGTAGATGGACATAAGACAAATGAATCTCATACAACTTTCAAAACTCCACTTCCTAACTATGAGAAGGGTGAATCATCAACAGTGCATCATGATAAAGGTAAAGCAAAGGTAAACTATGCTCATACATATGATAATGTGGTAAATATGATCGTGGTCAAAGAAAAACAAAATCATGAATCTACTCATGGTATTACATGAAGCAAAGCCAAACTGGTTTTTCTGGGTCCTACAACAAACACATCATCCACTACCAAACAATACAACCTAGTGGATCAATTAGAGAAAACGCCCGCGCAAACATCCATCTTAGAACTTTTAAAACTTTCACCTACACACAAAGAAATTCTAGAAAGAGCATTAGTAGATACAATAATGTCCAAAGACTTTGATATCAATCAATTCCAAACCATGGTGGGACACATCACAACCCCACACTACTTATCATTTATTAAATAAGATGACATGTCCTTGCAACATCCCCATAACACTTTCTTGCATATTGAAGTCCTCATTCACAAGACATGTGTTAAACGTGTCCTAATAGATGGTGGAGCTGGATTAAACATTTGTTCATCGAGTCTTGTCCGTGCTCTAGGTTATTCAGAAGATGCAGTTGATCCCCTAAAAAAGATCACCATCAAAGCATATGATGAAGAAGAACATTCCTCCAAAGGAATTGTGATACTACCCATCAGAGTGGGACCTTTGCAGAAAAACACAACATGCCAAGTTCTAGACTTGGACTTATCATACAATATACTCATGGGAAGACACTGGATACATGACCTACAAGTTGTTCCATCAACATATCATTAGTGCCTAAAACTTCCCTACAATGGACAGGAAATCACGATCTCTACATATTCAAATCCATTTCAATACTGCAGTAATCTAAAACCATCTCAAGAATTCATTGTTCCTCATAATAGGGAGGTATCATCTTCAAACAAACAAAACAAAGAAAAATCATTTGCTTCAATTTTGTCAAGTATGGAAAAACAAATGCAGCTAAGAGATTGAGGGAACAAAGAATATTCAATATCACAATTACCACTTTCTCCTAAATCCTATGGAAAACCATCAAATTCTAAACAACAACCAAGTGAAAATATCTTCCAATATTTGATGGGGCATTTGTTAGTGTTGGAACCTTATCAGAAAAAACAAAAGACAAGGATGTGCTACAGTGGTTGTACAAAGATGAATAAGTTCAACAAAAGATCAACAATGTCCAAATACCCACAGAATAGTATGGAAAAGGATTTAACATTCTTCAAAAGATGGGATATACTGGAATAGGTCCTATAGGAAAAATAAAAGAAGGTATCTCAGAACCTATCCAACCTCATACTCAGTAGGCTACAAACAAATCAGGCTTAGGGTATGGACAAGTCACTCTACCAGAAGACACATCGTCTAACCAACAACAAAGTGAATATGAAAACAAATAAGAACAACTTGCAATTGAAAGAGAAGAAACAACTACCAAGGAACAAGCCCAAACAAATATGAAATGGAAAAAGAAACAAACTCCTAATCAACTAGAGAAACAAACCAGTGATACCTCCTGAGTAGCATTAACTCTTAATCAAAACAAGAAAGAAGCTAATACAAGTCAAGGAGAGCTGATAGCAAATTTGACGAAACTTAATCTCAGTCCAGAAGAAGTTGAATATGAAAGAAGAAAAGATATAGCAAGAAAAATAGAAAAAATGAATCAAATGCTATATGAACAAATCTATAGATTGCAAGCTGCAAGTGAGATAGATTCTAATGAATGGGAATGGGATTCCTATCATTCTGAAGAATCAACTAAAGAAAAATGCTTCGAAGAAGACGTACGAGTCGATGTAGTCACGCGTATGTAGAACAAATGTTAGGAACTAGCTCACTTGAATTAGAATCACATTTAGCTGACTTGGACTTAATCGAGGACGATCAGGAGCTACTTGTATGAGATCATTTTGATAAGAGTACTATTCTAGACATGGATATACATATTAAAAACTTTGATAGCTCAATCATGACCCTAAATACCCTTGAAACATCTTATCCTGAAGATCCCTTACCTCTAATAAATCCAGAACTTATTGATTGGGAAAATGATAGACATATTGCCATTGATACCTTTCCTAGTGACCATGCCATATCTGTATATCTTAATTCCATCGAACCTTTAACAACTTTCACTAGGAATGTCAGCAACGCATCTTCCAGTCAAGTATGTGCCAAATCTCCTAGTCGCAAAAAGGAAAATAAAGAAAACATTATCAAGTCTAATGCTGAAAACCATTTCTTGGCAACATTAGATCAGGAAAAAGTAAAAAGAAAGGATGCATCTAATGATGAAAACCTCCTTGAGGCACCAGAAGATGGGAGATTTGACACTTTACTTGAGCACTATCAAGAAAGGTCATCCATTTTGATCGAACCCACGGAAGCAATTAACATTGGCACGATAGAGCAACCAAAGATTCTTCATCCAACGACTTCTCTATCAGAACAAGAAATGGAGCAATATATAGAATTATTCAAATGACGACAAATCAATTTTGCCTGGTCATATGCAGACATGCTGGGGTTAGATCCTGAGCTTATCATGCATCACTTAAATGTCAGCCCAGGAGTGAAACCAGTCAAACATAAATTGAGGAAGATGCATCCTCGTATCGCTCTCCTGGTCAAAGCAGAACTAAAGAAATTACTAATTGTCGGATTCATCATACTGGTAACATATCCTCAATGGGTATCAAACATCATTCTTGTTTCCAAACCAGACAAGAGTATCAGAGTATGCACAGACTTTAGAGATCTTAATAATGCATGTCCGAAGGATGACTTTGCTTTGCCCAACATTAACATCATTGTGGAATTAACTGCTAGACATTCCATGTTTTCACTAATGGATAGTTTCTCTAGATACAATCAAATCAAAATAACACCTGAAGATCAAGAAAAGACAACTTTCACATGTCCGTGGGGTACCTTTTGCTGGAATGTCATGCCCTTTGGACTAAAGAATGCTAGTGCCACATATCAGAGAGCTATGACAACAATATTTCATGACATGATGCATACCTTCATGGAATATTATGTGGATGACATATTGGCCAAATCATACAACAAAGAAGACCATATAGAAATACTAGACAAGATCTTTGACAGGTTAGAATAGTACAAGCTACAGTTGAATCCCAAGAATGTGCCTTTGGTGTCACTTCTGGCAAGCTATTGGGATACATTATTTCAACTAGAGGTATCAAAGTAGATCCAGCTAAAGTCAAAGCAATCATGGAAATAGCGTCTCCCAAGAATATAAGTCAACAAATATCACTCAAAGGAAGACTCCAATCAATCAGAAGATTTGTTGCTCAACTAGGCAATAAATTCCAGCCATTTACTCATCTTTTGTGCAAAAATGTTCATTTCAAGTGGGATCATCAATGCAAGAACGCATTCAACAAGATCAAGGCTTATCTCATGCAACCACCTGTCCTAATGTCACCAATTCTAGGAAAGCCATTGTTACTCTATGTATCGACCACCAAAGTATCATTAAGAGTTATGTTTGCACAACAAGACAATGAAGGAAAAGAACGAGCCATCTACTATATTGGAAGAACACTAGTGGGATACAAGCTCAACTATTCCACAACAGAAAAAGAATGCTTGGTGGTAGTTTTTGCTTCTCAAAAATTAAGACACTATCTACTATCTCACTCCATTAAGTTGATAGCAAAAATTGATCCTTTGAAGTATTTGCTCAGCAAAGCCACATTAACAGGAAGATTAGCGAAATGGGTAATGATTTTAAGTGAGTTTGATATTGAGTATGTTGACACAAAAGCTATAAAGGGACAAGTCATTGCTGACTAGCTAGCAGAGGCACCACTTCACGAAGATCACCCTTTACACATTGAGTTTCCCGATGCAGATATCCTAACAGTCACCACATAAACATGACAATTATACTTTGATGGTTCATATACACAACATGGATCAGGAACAGGAATTGTATTCATCACACCACAAGGTCACACCATTCCAAAAGCATACAAATTAAGTTTTCCCTATACCAACAACATAATAGAATATGAATCTTTGGTTATAGGCATCAAAATGGCTATAGAATGGAACATTACATAACTTCAAGTCTTTGGAGATTCTCATCTCATCATAAATCAAATCAATGATGATTACCAAACAAAGGATGAAAAGCTAATGCCTTATAAAAAGATGGTAGATGATTTCAAGAAATATTTTATTGAAATAACTTTTGAGAAAATTCCAAGGAATGACAACAAAGTAGCAGATGCCATGGAAATACTTGCTTCTCTCCTTCAGACACAGGAAAATCAAGAGCGTTATGAATTCCTGGTGGAAGAGTTGTTTTGCCCTGCTCATAATTGTCCTGATTCCCAAACCATATGTCACCTTATTGGGCATGATTCCTCCCACTATGGTCAAACTTACACATACCTGAAAGATAATATCCTCCCTCCCGACTTATCAAAGAACCAATCCGCCAATCCTCCCATTATACCCTTGTTGCGGATACCCTATTTAAACAAGGTTTGGATGGTACTCTTTTAAGATGTCTTGAACAAGAAGAATCTAAGAAAGCCTTAAATGAAGTCCATAATGGCATTTGTGGCACTCATTCAAGTGGTCTTACCCTTTCGAAAAAACTCATATGCTTGGGATATTATTGGCCAACTATGGAACGAGATTATTTTCAAATAGCTAAGACATGCAAACAATGTCAGATCCATGGGAATTTGATTCATGCACCAGCACAAGAACTTCATGCTTTAGCAACATCTTGGTATTTCTGCCAATAGGGTCTTGATCTAGTAGGAAAGATAATTCCTTCTTCATCTAATGGTCACAAATTCATCCTTGTAGCTACAAAATATTTTACAAAATGGATTGAGGCAGTACCTCTCATCAATATCACAGGAAAACAAATTGTTGCATTTCTCTTGAACTACATCATATGTCACTATGGCAAACCCATGACCATTATCACTGATAATGGGCGACCGTTCAAGAATCAGGATGTACAAGAGCTAAGTGAGAAATTCAAGATCCAACACAAATTTTCCTCACCCTACTATCCACAAGGGAATGGGCAAGCAAAAGTATCAAACAAAACTATTTTGAAAATCCTCAAAAAGATAGTAAATGATGTTGGCAAATATTGGCATATTCAATTAAACCCTTCTTTATGGGCCTACCATACTAGTATCCGCACACCAACAGGTGCCACACCTTTCTCTCTTATCTATGGACCAAAAGCAATACTGCCAATAGAAGTAGAGATAACTTCTCTACGAGTATCATTAAAAGACCTTATCCCAGATGAAGAACAACGAGTATCTAGATTGCAAGAGTTAGAATTAATCAATGAACGAAGACAAAATGCCTTTGATCATTTAAAGCTATAACAACAAAGAATGTGCTAAAGTTATAATCACAAGGTCAAACCAAGAGTTTTTCAAGTTGGAGAACTAGTACTAAAGGAAAATCCACGAAACCAGTCAAATCGAGAAAAGAAAGGGAAGTTTGAACCAAACTGGTTAGGTTCATTTGCAATCACAACAGTATTTGGATCAGGAGCATATCAACTATCAACATAGGACGAAGATCAGCTCGAAGATCCCATCAATAGAATACATCTGAAGAAATTTTATGTCTGAAAAAGCAAAAAAATCCAAAAATAGTGAAAAAGCAAAAAATCCAAAAATAGTGAAAAAACAAAAAATCCAAAAACAGTGAAAAAGCAGAAAATACAAAAACAGGGAAAAACAACAAAATAAACAAAAAAATCAAATATGAAAAAAAGTGCAATAAAAACAGAGGGTGAAAACCTGACAAACATGCGCCATCTGTCAACTAACTCTTCCATCTATTGGTTCATGCATCCTTCTGCTTGCATTCATTTTCCATCGGCGATGTTCATATCCATAAATAAGCCGTGTACATATGCAAGCATCACAGCTAGTCTCTCGCCATGGTTTGGATCATTGGGTATATCATAATGACGTTGTTTCGAAGCTTGGGGAAAAATCTTGCACTTGGCTGGGGGCAAAATGTTTCGATCATCTTGAGCTTAATCAAATAGGTAGAACAACAATTAGACAACACTGGTCAAGCAAAAACTGTGACATGTCCCATGTTGAATACAAGATCAAATTGTCAACCATCAAACCACAAAATATCAGTCTAAACCTGACACACACATATCAATGGATGATATCTTTTGACTAATGATTTTAACATAATGTTTCAACTTATCTATCTTGATTTTCGCTATCATGATTTCTGAGTAACTCCAGGATGTCTTTGCCTAGAGGAACAAGGAAGGAACATGCTATTTTTCTTATCTGTTATCTGCAAATTAATAATTAATATGTGCAAAGTTGTCTACGGACGTGATCACCAAAGTATCATAGAAGACATTTCGGGCTTGCATATAGAAATGGTTAATACTGCCTGTTTTACGCAAGCAACACTCAGGTCATCTTGGTTCAATTATACCTCAATGCTTGTGCTAACTTGCAATATCAAAATCCAGGAAAGTAGTGCTCAGGTCATCATGGTTCAATTATACCATCGATGTTTGCACTCACTTCCCACATTTTAAAAAGCTCAATGATGATAAAAACACAATAACCCAGTGACTGGTCTGATCGTAGCTTTGCGTTTCATTTGCATTTGCATTTAGCTCGCATTTAATTTTTGCATGGGATCCCATAAGCTCATCTTATCCAAGGCTGATCTATTGCACAAATCATCAATGTATCTTCATAAGTGTATACACAATCAGACCGATGACTCACCTCTCTAGACATTGTCGACCCCAAAGGGAATCTTATGCTCCCTACAATGTATCAACATCAGCATATCTGAATCTTCTTGCCACAGGATATCAACAAAATGTCAATTCTTTATCTAATCAAACTTATCAATTTTATCAATCGATCGCATCTAATCTACACTATCATGTCTTATACAGGATGTATCTTTCCTGAAACTAGACATTCTGATCAAGTCTTATATAGGATACACCATTCTTGAAACCAAACACTTTGATCATCTTTGTCTTATATAGGAGGTGTCATTCCTGAAACCAGACTACATCTCTATCGTATCAATATAATCAATCAATCAAGCTTTATCAATAATCACATCCAGAACCACATCAAAGTGATCGAAGAACTCGCACTTTCATCAATCAACGTTGCAGAAATCAGATCATCTAATTGGGAAATAAATTTTGCAAAGATCCAAAAACTCCAAAGGTCAATTATCTCAATTGATCTCTTGAGGGGTATCATTGTATCACAATTTAGAAATCAATGGCTGGGGCATCCTATCAAACCAATATCATCATCAAAATGACATTATTCTTTGAATCAATGCGTCATCATACCTCGCTTGAAAGAGGGGAAAAATTTATACACCTAAAAATGGTTTGAAGATAATTAATTGAATAAGCAATTATTTAATTAATCCCCATTCCCAATTTAATTGAATTCATTAGCAATTTTATTAAATCCCTTTCATCTACTTATTAATAAATCTAAGGATTTATTTAATAGGTTCATCTCAATAGTTCCCTTTGATTAATTAATCTAAATTAATTAATCTCTCCCCCATTTAATTTATTTCTTCTAATCCCCTAATTAATTAAAATAAATCAACTTATGAGTTGTTGAAAATTAATTAACCTTTTCTTATTATTTGAATTTTTAAAATTCAAATTACCCATATCCCTCCTAACCTCTAACCACCTAACCTAACCATCCCCCTAACCTAACCATTCCACCTAACCTTGGGTTTAACTAACCCTATCCTATCTTGCACATCCTAACCTCCTTATCTTAACCTCCTATGGTGTGGATATTCTCCCCTTGAGACACATGGCATTTAGGCCACATGTCTCCTCCCTTGGACACTTGCCCTCTCATGAGCAAGGCTCCTTGACACTTATCACCACAGAGATGACAAGTGTCTCTTTCTCCAATCTCTTCTCCAACCTCCTCCAATTTCACCCTTGATATCTTCAGACTCAATCTTAATCGTTGATTTCTACCACCTCACCCTTGGCCTTGGAAATCCTATAAATATCCCTCATTTTGCAACACAAAGGATCCCTTCTCATTATCATTTTAGGAATTATTATTATAGGCATATCCATTTTAGAATATCATTTAAGAATTGTTATTATAGGCAATTGCATCTTAGATCTAGTTTCATTTAATCATTTTCTAGCATAATTGTTGAATCATGTAGCTTAATCAATAATTTTCTAGCTTAATTGCATCATCATCATAGCTTAAATCATGCATATCATTAGCTTAATTATACTCTTGGATCAATCTAGAATAATCAATCTCATCTAGCTTGCATATTAGCATCATTTTAAATGCTCCATCTAGGTGTAGTCAAGTCACTGGGATTGTTTATCCAGATCTGAGAGCAAATCCATACTCGCATCTCTTAGGAGGCGATAGGTCGCTTTGCCATTATTTATCTTTTATTTGATTTTAATTTGATAACCATGCTTGTAATGATCTATTGAGTGTTTGTGTTGCAGCTGCAGGTACCCTACTTCACACACACGATAGAGTCATTATCAGGTCATAGGGGTAATAGATTGAGACTAGATACAATTTGAGCAAAAATTGTCATTATTGTCAAAAAAATTGTCAAAAAAGTTGTCAAGCAACTTGTACATTGTGCCAGTAGGGTATGATTCTCGATGTTTTGACACTTTGGGATGCATGACAGGGGCATGCGTAGCAAAAAACTTCCCACCTAGTTGCACTCATGACGTCGGTTTGTGCACACGACGAACCAAATCAATTCTAGCCAATCCTGCAACTTTGCATTGCATGCAACTGATGGTTTTTCCAGCACATGAAAAAATGCTACCAATTGAAAATGGCTTTGAGTCATCAAAAACTAAGATAATGCATTATAGAGGAGCCTCACGTGACCCCACAGATTCAAACAGATTGATCATATGTGTCCTGGATTGGCAGAAATAGTCTGTCAAATTTTGACATTTTTTTGGACTTAGGGCACTTGAGAGATCGCACCGGTATGGTATGACTCTCGTGTTGGCATTTTAATGATGTTTTGATTGTTATTGATGGACACACACTTTCTTGATGTATGAGTTATTCTCAACCAGTAATTGTTCCAACCAGTATTGTGTATTATAGTCTTCAAACTATCGGTGTTTAGCAGAAGATGTTTATCGGTCACAGATTGACTGAAGAGCTCAAGTGGTATGAAGACCCCAAGCGTTATGAGGATCCCAAGTAGTTCGAGGATCTCAAGCGGTACGAAGGAACAAAGCAGTAGTTAACTTTTGATCAGAGCACTTCGATCTACCAGTCTTCATTTTTGACAACTGGTAATCGGTATATTGTATTAACTGGTATTACTCTGTGATGAGTTACCAACCGATATTTCTGTAATGTGTGATGAGTTATTATCCACCGACACTTTGGTGGTGATTGTGTGTCATGTTACCAAATGTGTCTAGATGCACTAAACCTAGGAACTTGTAGTCTAATCCTATTGGACCGACATGAAATCGGATTCCTTTATAAGGACATCATGTCTAGGGTTTGCATGAATGATGTGTGAGAAGTGTGATAGAAAAGGTTATGTGCAATCTTTGCAGAGAAGATTAGGTTTGTGTGAAGAGATAGAGTGTGGAGATATTGAAGACTGAAGTAATGCTAAAATGCATTAACAATGAGTTGTCTAGGATCTAACCAAGCATATTGTGCTAGTATCTAGATCACTCACTTGTTGATTACTAATATCTTCGACAAGTCTGATACCCTTAACCGGGTAGGCCCAACAAAGCCTTTGTAAATCCTCTAACAAGGTGGTTCACAACTGTGGATCTGAAATCCTTTAGCAAGGTAGTCTTTAACAAGACTTATCTCCTAACAAAGATCTATATTCCTTACAGGATTTGTTCTGGTGAAGAACATTGTATGACCTTAACCGGTTTGACCTTAACCGGTCTGACCTTAACCAGTCTGGTTTCTATTCTATAGATAGTTACTTGTGAGTTTCTGCTCACCGTGGTTTTTCCCATTTGGGTTTCCACATCAAATATCTTGTGTTATGGTGATTGTGCTCTTGTGGGTGAATGCTTTGTTTTCTATTTGGTTTGCATTTATCTTAACCGGTTTATTATTGAATCTGTTGTAACGGTTATCTACTAAATTGTTTAAGAGTTTGTTTACAGTATTTTTTGGTATACTAATTCACCCCCCCTCTTAGTATTCATCAATTGGTATCAGAGCCAACCTTTCTATAAGTCTAACCACTTGGAAGGAGATATGGGGGAATACACTCAGACTGAGAGAGCCTATGATGAACTCAAAGTCAAGTATAAAGCTTCTTTGGCCAAGAGAAGAGAGAATGTTGAGAAACTGATGGAACTTACTAAAAATAGCTCTTCTGATGAAGCTGATATGCATGCCCTAGTTGAAGAATTTGAAAAACTGAATGAATCTAAAGCCAACCTGAGAAAAGAGTTGGAAGAATTGACTATCGGAATGTGTCAAGAGCTTGAGAATAGAAGGAAAGATGAAGATCTGGTAAAGCACAAAGATCATGAGATCTCCAAGCTGAAGCAAGAAATCAGTGCCCTTACCACTCACCTCCAAGAGAGTAAAGTGGAAAAAAGAGGAAATGCAAGGTGAACTAAACATGGTTATTTCTGAGAATGCAACCTTGATGGAATCCAATGCTGCCATTTCCAAGGAACTTACTGAGTCAAAGGAGATAGTTGCCAAATTCAATCAGAGTACTACTAAGCTAGAACAAAAGCTAGAATCGGCAAAACCAGTAAAGAATACCACTGGACTTGGTTTCTCTAGGTATGAGGAAGGTGAGACCTTTGGAACAAAAGCTGAAGCATCAAAGAAGCAACCAACATCCAAGGATAAAGGTAAGGAAAAAATTAAACCTGTTTTCTTTAATTGTCTCAAAGAAGGACATACTGCTAATGTGTGTAGAAGCAAGGCCTACAACAATTTTCCTTATTTTCTAAACAATAAGCCTAGATTCAATAGATTAAATGGAAACTGTTATGCATGCAACAAGTTTGGGCATAGAGCATTTGAATGCAGGTCTGTTTTGCACAACACTGGGAGATATCCTCCAAGGACTCAAGGAGTTATCCCAAAACCCTCTATGAACCGGAATCCCAACCGGTACAATACCTATGACCATCGATCAGGTGGTTATCAAGCGGCTACTAGTTGGAGAGCAACTTGTTTGATCTGTCATGGTAGTGGTTGCACTGCTGCAACATGCAAAAGGAAGAATGGAAGTATGAATAATGAACCATGGAGAACACCTGGAATGGTATGCTATCATTGCAACAAACCGAGACACACTGCCAGAACTTGCAAACTGAGAAAGAACCTATCGGATGATATACCAATCACTCTAGAAGGGAAGATTGATGTTGAAACCATTCAAATGGAAATGAATAAAACTTGGAAAAAGAAACCAGAAGAAGTGTCACAGGATGAACCAGTTTCTACACCTAGTATGGAAGTCTCTGAACCAGCAAACTGAGCTTCAGAAAAGCTTAGGGGGAGCATATCGGTGAAATATTTTGAACCCCCAGTTTATATCGATAAAGACCTTAACGGGTATATGTTACCTATCAATCGGCAAAAGATTTGAAGAAGTAAAAGGCAAAATTAGGGTTTGTGCCCTAACGATGATGCATTTATTATGGTAGGTGAAAGTTTGTTTAAAAGGGATTTTCATCGTCATTATCAATTATTAGTTTTTGAGAGAAGAATTTTCAAGAGCAGAGTGACAAAGAGTGATTTGTCTAGCGATTCAAAGTGAATTCAAAAATCTTGCAGAGGAATCCAGAGATCTTTTTCAATCTATCAGTGAAGAACACTAAGCGGTAATATTGCAACTGAAGTGGTGTATTGTGGGCGACATTGCTAAACCCTAAATTTTGGATTGTGAAGGTATTTCTCAAATTTATTTCTTGTCATGGCTTCTACATCGCACTCTAGTTCTAGTGCACCTGTAGATTCAGCTGAATTTCTTCAAAAGAAAGAAAAATATAATGCCCTATCTCAAATACCCACTGGAGTTATTGTTGAGGAAGATATTTCAGGGTATATTGACTATAAATTGGAAGACCTAGGATCCCTATTGATTCATTCCCAGCTAAGTCTGTTCTATGGGGATGATAAGAAAATCAAACCTAAATATAGTGTCCTTGAGAAGATGAAACTGCACAATGTGGTGTACTTTCTGGAAGAGTTCACAGAAGAACATATATGCATCATCCTCAGTAGGGTACATGGTGATAAGATGTATCACGAATAGACGCATGACATTACACCGAAAGCAATTCATGTCATCACTGGTTTCTGTAACATTGGAGAGGTACCAGCCCTACGTAATGTCACCAAGACTGAAATGACTAAGCTCACCGGTTCTCTGAGTGACCAGGCAATGACCGTCAACACCATCAAAGATGATATGGTAAAGTATGCTTGCATGGTGATTGGTTACCGAATATTCTATGCCAGCAGAATGAATTATGTCCCCACTACTGCAATGAATGCTGCTTACAAAATGATTAAAGAAAATACTACATTTGACCTATGTACCTGTTTGTAGAAGAAATTGCTATTGAACCTGAAGTCCATCAAAGAGGAAAATTCTCTAAGGTTCAGATTTGGACAACTTCTGGACGGTTTATTCTTCTACTTTCAAGGTTATTTCCCTGGAGCAGGTGATGTGCAATGGTCTATTGACTTACCTGTTTCCAGGCAAATCAAGGAAAGTCTACAAATAGTAGGAATTGGATATACTGAGGTTATAAAAAAATATTTCAATGAATTCAAGCGGAAAATGAACCAGAGAATGAGAATATCTAATGATATTGTAAAGGAATACAAAGATGACATCTGCTTCACAATAAAGGTAGATGAATGCATAATGGAAGTGGTGGAACTGATAAAGGAAGTAGTTGAACCTATGGGTTAGGAAGTGGTGAATGACCTATTGATCGGGTATGCCTCTACCCTACTTGCCTCACCACTGGATGCTAAGAAAAAGTGAACTGGTACCTACTTGGACAAGGTCACACCGGTTGAAGAACCAAAATAGAAAAAGGACAAAGCAGTGCCATCGGTATCTGCACCGGTTACCTCTGCTAGTCCAAAAGTGACCAAGCAGTCACCAACTAAGAAGAAACCTGGTTGTTCCGGCCAAAGTCTTTGAGAGGAAGCGGAAAACCAAAACCAGCTCACCGAAATCAGAGGACACTGAATTAGAAATCCAACCAAAGAAGACAAGGCAATCAAGCAAGAAGGCAAAGTCTACCCATAATGTTCCTACAACTTCAACACCGATAAATATAGACATCTCCTCTTATAAACCAATGACACATTGTCAAAGGACAATTAAGAATATTAGGAGAAAAGTGCTTGATGATTTAAAAGAGTATTTTGATAATTTTAATGATAATGAGAAAGAAGTAGAACATGAAGTCATCAAATATTTATGTGTAAATGATCGATCGCCATAAAAGATTAGATCGATTACTACAGATTCTTTTTACAATTCTTTAGATAATAAATGGTGCATTGCCATTGAAAGAGAACAGGAGATCGGGGAGAAAATTTTTGCACAATATTTTCCTAATGCTTCTAATTCTGAGTTGTTTGAGATAATGGATAAGAACAAAGGCATCTTCTTCATGAGAAGGAGAAGACTCAGGCTACTAGAAGGTAAAACTTCTAAGGTGGAAAAGGATACTCACATACATGTGAAAGCTACTGTCAGAATACACCAAGTATCTGAAGCTAATAAGAAGGTTGACCAAGAACCTAACCTATCATCAGGTAAATCGAATGAAGTATTTAACAGTGAAGGTGAAAGAGAGACAGAGAAAATGGATCCTATTGATGTGGATGCATTAGATGTTGAGGATGTCACTCTTGACAAAGAACATGCAGAGAAAGAGAAACAAGATAGAGAAAAAGAAGAGAAAGAACAACAGGACAAAGAAAAAGCGGAAGAGGAGAAGGAAGCAGAGAAGAACAAACAAGCGGAGACTCCTAAGGCAATCAGTGATCAATCCAAACAGGTTGATACCACTAGTCCTATTGATCTTCAATTAGTAGATGAATCTAAGCTGCTTCAAAGCATAAAAATTGCACATGAGAGACTGGAAGCATTGCAAAGGAAGAAGGAATAGGATGTCATACAAATTTCAGTTGACACCCTTACCAGTCTGATTCCTGGTACCAACCTCCCTAGTATCGATTCCTCTCTATCCAAGATTAAATTTTTGTGTACCGTAGTGGAGGACCAGATACAATGCTTGGAAGATGTTGCTACAGCCACTGCAAAGAAGAATCATGAAAAGCCACTCAACACTACCTTAGTCAAGAAAATGAATGAACTCCAGTCACAACTACTAAAACAACAGAATGATATCAGTGTTGCAATGGGTGAAGGTAAATTACTGTTGAGTAAAATCTGCCAACCCCATCTATTTTTTGATGATGTGCTTAACCAGAAAGCTAAACTCCAATCAGAGTTACAGGCTTATATCAGCAATTTCAAGATGCCATATGATTCATTCACTACATATGGGCAAACGGTTCATCATTATCAACTTTAGACAGCCAAGATGGACTCAGAGATCAGCAACTGAACCAAAGATTTGCAAGAGCTTCAGCTGCTCTTATTGCCAAGACTACAAATTCTTCCAAAATGTCTTCTCAATCTGGAAGCTATCACGGTAACTCAAGAGATGAGTACTATTGATGCAATGGAAGAACTGGTATTCCAGATGAAGACTAAAAGTGAGGTTTCTACCTCATTACTTGTGTCATGGACATTAGCCATGAAGACTTTTATACAGGACTTTAAATCTTTTTTGATAAATTTCATTCCTTATTGTCATGAACATTTACTCTATTATATATAAGGAAACAGGGGTTATTTTGCATTACTTTGTCATTGTTGGCAAAGGGGAAGTAGTGTACATTAAAATTTTGGCGAATGTTGCCATTTCATGTATACTTTCATGTTACCATTTTGGGAAGTAGTGTACATTGTAAATTCTACAAAAGGGATAGTGTATATGCTTAGGGGGATTACTTTTGATTATGGCATTTTTGTTGTAAAAACACTTAGATGTCAAAATTTTCCTAAGTGTTGCCATCAGTGCCAAACGGGGAGATTGTTGGCATTTTAATGATGTTTTGATTTTCATTGATGGACACACACTTTCTTGATGTATGAGTTATGCTCAACCGGCAATTGTTCCAACCGATATTGTGTATTATAGTCTTTAGACTATCGGTGTTTTGCAGAAGATGTTTATCAGTCACAGATTGACTGAAGAGCTCAAGCAGTATGAAGACCCCAAGCGGTATGAGGATCCCAAGTGGTTCGAGGATCTGAATTGGTACAAAGGAACAAAGCGGTAGTTAACTTTTGATCGGAATACTTCGATCTACCAGTCTTCATTTTTTACAACCGGTAATCAGTATATTGTATTAACCGGTATTACTCTGTGATGAGTTACCAACTGATATTTTTGTAATGTGTGATGAGTTATCATCCACCGACAGTTTGGTGGTGATTGTGTGTCGTGTTACCAAATGTGTCTAGATGCACTGAACCTAGGAACTTGTAGTCTAATCCTATTGGACCGACATGAAATCAGATTTCTTTATAAGGACATCATGTCTAGGCTTTGTATGTATGAAGTAAGAGATGTGTGATAAGGTTATGTGTGATCTTTGTAGAGAAGATTATGTCTGTGTGAAGAAATAGAGTGTGGAGATATTAAAGACTGAAGTAATGCTGAAATGCATTAACAATGAGCTATCAAGGATCTAACCAAGCATATTGTGCTAGTATCTAGATCACTCACTTGTTGATTACTAATATCTTCGACAAGTCTGAAACCCTTAACGGGGTAGGCCCAGCAAAGCCTTTGTAAATCCTCTAACAAGGTGGTTCACAACTATGGATCTGAAATCCTTTAACAAAGTAGTCTTTAATAGGACTTATCTCCTAATAGAGATCTAGATTCCTAACAGGATCTATTCTGGTGAAGAACATTGTATGACCTTAACCGGTCTGATTTCTATTTTGTAGATATTTACTTGTGAGTTTCTGCTCACCGTGGTTTTTCCCATTTGGGTTTCCACGTCAAATATCTTGTGTTATAGTGATTGTTTTCTTGTGGGTGAATGCTTTGTTTTCTATTTGGTTTGAATTTATCTTAACTAGTTTATTAGCGAATCTGTTGTACCAGTTATTTGCTAAATTGTTTAAGAGTTTGTTTACAGTATTTTTTGGTATACTAATTCACCCCCCCTCTTAGTATTCATCATCTTGATGTTCTAGCACTTTGGGATGAACCATAGGGGCATGCGTAGCATAAACCTGCCCACCCAGATGCGCTCGTGACGTCAATTTGTGCACATGACGAACCGAATCAATTCTAGGCAATCCTGCAACTTTGCATTGCATGCAATTGATGACTTTTGCAGCACACGAAAAAATGCTAACAATTAAAAATGGCTCTGAGTCGTCAAAAACCAAGATAGGCCATTATAGAGGAGCCTCATGCAACCCCATAGGTTCAAATGGATCAATCATATGTGCCCTAGATTGGAAGAAACACTGCGTCAAGTTTTGATAAATTTTTGGACTGAGGGCACTTGATAGATCACACCAGTATGGTATCTCTCGATGTTCTGACGATTTGGGAAGCATGAAAGGGGCATGCCTAGCATAAACCTGCCCATCTGGATGTGCTCATGATGTCAGTTTGTGTACACGACAAACCGAATCAATTCTAGCCAATCCTGCAACTTTGCATTGCATGCAACTTACAATTTTTGCAGCAGGCAAAAAATGCTACCAATTGAAAATGGCTCTGAGTCGTAAAAAACTAAGATAGGCCATTATAGAGAAGCCTCATGGGACCCCACATGTTCAAATAGATTGATCACATGTGTCCTCGATTGGAAGAAACAGTCCGTCAAAGTTTGATAATTTTTTGGACTCAAGGCACTTGAGAGATCGCACTGGTATGGTATGACTCTCGATGTTTCGATGCTTTGGGATACATGAAAAGAGCATGCATAGTGTAAAAATTCCCACCTGGATGCGCTCATGACGTTGGTTTGTGCATACAATGAACTGAATCAATTCTAGCCAATCCTACAACTTTGCATTGCATGCAACTGACGGTTTGTGGAGTAGAAAAAATCCTACCAATTGAAAATGGCTCCAATTCGTCAGAAACTGAGTTAAGCCATTATAGAGGAGCATCATGTGACCCCAAAGGTTCAAATGAATTGATCACATGTGTCCTGGATTGGAAGAAATGGTCTGTCAAAGTTTGACAATTTTTGGGATTCAGGGCACTTGAGAGATCGCACCAGTATGGTATGACTCTCGACATTCTGACACTTTGGGATGCATGATAGGGGAATGCATAGCATAAAAATACCCACCCGGACGCGCTCGTGACATCAGTTTGTGGACACAACAAACCAAATCAATTCTAGCCAATCCTGCAACTTTGCATTGCATCTAGCCAATCCTGCAACTTTGCATTGCATGCAACTGACGGTTTTTGCAGCAAGCGAAAAAATGCTACCAATTGAAAATGGCTCCGAGTCATCAAAAACCAAGATAGGCCATTGTAGAGGAGCCTCACATGACCCCATAGGTTCAAATGGATCAATAATATGTGTCCTAGATTGGAAGAAACAATCCATCAAATTTTGACAATTTTTGGACTCAGGGCACTTGAGAGATCGCATCGGTATGGTATGACTCTCGACATTCTGACACTTTGGGATGCATGACAGGGGCATTCCTAGCGTAAACCTACCCACTTAGATGTGCTCATGATGTTGGTTTGTGCACACGACGAACCGAATCAATTCTAGCCAATCCTACAACTTTGCATTGCATGCAACTGACGATTTTTGGAGCAGGCAAAAAAATGCTACCAATTGAAAATGGCTCTGAGTCATCAAAAAATGAGATATGCCATTGTAGAGGAGCCTCACATAACCCCATAGGTCCAAACAGATTGATTATATCTGTCTTGGATTGGAAGAAACAGTCTGTCAAAATTTGATAATTTTTTGGACTCAGGGCACTTGAGAGATCGTGTCGGTAGGGTATGACTCTCGACGTTTCGACGCTTTGGGATGCATGATAGGAGTATGCCTAGTGTAAAATTGCCCACACAGATGCACTTGTGACGTCGGTTTGTGCACATGACAACCAAAATTTAAGCATTGTGAGCATGAGGGTGCTCTCACACCAAACACATATTGTTGATTACATATGCAAATATTCATTTAAATTTATAAAAGGGCTTCCACCAAATACAACAAATACACAATAATGAATTGAATACAAGGAGTTTTGTAGGGTTAATTCAACATTTTAGAAATTTTATCAAATCATATTCCACGATTGCAATGTTTTATATCATATATTTTTGTTGTTTATATTCATATTGTTGATTACATATGAAAATGATTAATTAAATTTAAAAAAGGACAACCACAAAATACAACGAATACAAAATAATGAACTCAGTACACATTTATTGGATTGGATATCAATATTTATATATATCAAAAAAAGGCATGTTTGCCAAGTCAATACAAGTATTACAAAAATGTGGCATATGCCATGTCCAAATCGATATACAATAAAAATGTAGAATATATCTACATGTATTGGTCATTCTATGACCAAAACTAACACTATATGATCCTAAACTTGTGGTGGATCATCAAAATCAAGCCTCTTCGATGTAGTACGCGGCCCTATAGATGGTTGCAAAACCACAATTCAAAAGTCAAGTTAGAAATCTTTTGTAGAAAATAGTTCATAATTAACAACATAACTATGCATTTAACTATAATTCCTTTGCAATTGAAATGTAGATTACCTCATCGGTTGATCTAGGAGCTAATGTCTTCGCTCTCCTCTCCTTGTCACTCTTAGGAGTTTTCTTGAAGACATACTTAAAAGGATCCACGGTATGGCCGTACCACGAAGGGGTCTATTGTAGATTAAATGTACAATTAATATGATGTACTAACATAAATATATCAAAAATACTTAAAAGATATAATATAGAGAACAATGACGTACCCGTGCCTGAGACGCTTCTCCAATGGATTGAGGATGGCTCACCATTGATGGAGAAAATGTCGCTATTACCTATAAAAAAATGATCAAAGATTAAATACAATTCATATAATGATAATTATTGTAGGTTAAAAACAATTAATGTAATATATCAAACAAAAGTGTACTAGATCCTGAGATGCTTCTCTAGTGCACGGAGGAGGGTTCGCCATTGATGAAACAACTATGAATATTTCCTGTATGAAAAAATTATAAGATTATAATAAATCACAAGTTCACATGTATGCGTGCATATAATCATGAAATCAAGAAAATAAAGTAGAGATACATACCTCTGCCCTTTCTTGATCCATGAGCAAATCAGGTGCATTCAACAAATCCACATAGCTCAATGGTTGTTGTACATGTAAAATAGACAAAAAACACTAATCAATCTACAAACCCCAACTAATACTTGATTTCAACATTTTCAAACAATTGTACAACTAAAAATGTGTTCAATTACCTTCTTCCCACGTTTTGGCGTCTTCAAGGAATTCTTTTTCCTAGGATGAGCCCTAGATAGGGAGGGGGTGCCCTAAAAAAACAAAATTAACATGAGATATTAGTACAGACAATATCTTAAACATAATTTTAAAAATATAAAATGAAATGACTTCCATATTCCATCAAATAAATACATAAAAAGGGTTGTACAAAATATGATACCGTATAGCCTTGTAGGCCAAAATTGATCATTGAGAGCGTGATGTCATCAATCTAGGATATTTGGTCCCCTATCAACACCTACAAACCAAAAATTGGACCAAGAATTAAAGATAGTTAGTATATCTTGTATGTTTTTTGAATTCAAAGTGTACTATTCTATTTTAACATGTTACAAAATTTATACCTCAAGCATCAAAGTTGCAGCTGTAGTAACTAGGGGAGGAGTATGGGATATCGTTGCTGCATCCTGAAATGCATATTATTTGTCTCAATTTAAATCGATGTATAAATGAAAATTCATTTATGTAATTACAAATTTAACTTTTTGATCTCTTCCTTAACAGGAATACATGCTTCAGTCATATCTATGTTCAATTCCCCTCCAACATCTCTGCAAAAGTTTCTTCCCAATAGTATGCCAGAGGAAGTCGACACATTGGCCACCAATACTATCATTTTGATCTTCTTATCTCGGAATGTGGCAAAAGAAAATTGTGCATCCTTAATTTGACCTATTAGTGGGACTTTATTGTTATCCATGAAAAATCATCTACCAAATGTCTTAGTCAAGGTTAAACCAAGAGCGTTGGAAACTTTTGTCAGCATAACATTGTCAAATGCTCTAAAATCAATTACACAATTACTTAACTTATGACCATTAATCAACAAGGGAGTATAAAATGGTTCTATCTTCTCTGGAGGAGAAGGAGAGCTCACTAAGTTATTTTGGGATATGTTGGATTTGGGAGGATTGCTTGAAGAAGTATCTTTCTCTTTTATAAATTTGACCAAACGATCAAATTGATCCAGAGTAGATCTCAAATATTCTACCTCAGACATTTGTACTTTAGTTTTTCTAACATGATCTATAATATCAAATGATTGAAAAGAATTCATCAAAGATTGATTAAGGTTCTCATTTTGAGAACTTGAAACATTAGGTGAATTGGTCTTTGATGCAGGTGTAGAAGAATTAACAGGTACAGAAAAAATTGTAGCAATTGAAGGAGCACTTACATTTTTATCCTTCACATTGTCTTTAAGAATGGATTTTTCCTTTGGAGGAATTGGTAAATTTTTTCCACGCTTAGCAATAGTAACTGGCAAGCGTTGAGAATCCTTGACTTGTGCAAATCCATCTCTCTTTGCATTGGCAGGTGGTTGTGTTGCTAGTGCTTGCGAACGAGTGAAAACCGCAAAGACATTTCCATCATGTGCATCTTGCACATCATCTTCTTCATGCTACATATATCTGATGTTAGAGTTGCCAACCAATTCTACATCATCTCCTTGAAGCAAATTGGCATCTTCATCACCAAATGGAGGAAGATCAATTTGTTCGGCCTCATAGTAACTTGTAGTTGAATTCTAAGGTGATGCTTCCAATGCAAGTCTCTTCGTAGCAGGAGGTAACTTGTTTTGATTGCGCATAGCATAATTGGAAGCATTGTTTGGATAATTTCTTCTTGGAACATCATGGTAAGATGTATTTCCTTGAGAGGAAATTTGCTTCTTAAGTGATAACAACTCATTTGCTAGCTTTTGAATCATAGGGTCAACAAAATTTATTGAAGAAGGTGTACATCAACAATTTGACCATTCATAACCTTGTTAGGATGTTTTCTTATCTTACCAGAAACGATAAGATCATCTTCAGCTGATATGGCCATCTATTGTGCAGCAGCCAAATCTGTAGGATTATTCTTACGCAAGAGAAAACTTACTTCTAGCAATTGATCATTAATAAAGAAACACTTTAAGTTTCCAACAGTAGGTTGAGAAGCAGTTGGAATACGATTTGCCAACTTATTAAACTTCACCACAAATTCTTGCATAGGCTCTTGTGGTTCTTTTTTCATTTGAATCAATTGCACTAAAAGTGCATGATCATCTTTAGCAGGCTTGAACCTTGCCTCAAACCTTGTTCTAAGGCTAGCCCAATTTGTAATACAATAATTTGGAAGATGATAGAACCAATCAGCAGCTGCACCTTGCAAAGTTTCAATAAACAATCTCATAGAAACATCTGATGCTCTGCAAAAAGGATTAGAAAATCTATTTGATGGCAACACACACAAGAGCACAAGAAACAAACGTTAGTGTTAGCAACAAAAGATTATCCTAAACAGGCATATCAAGAGAGATATTAAGCATGAAATAGAAAGCATATAAACATAGAATGAAATAGCTAATCAAGATGCTCATAGTTGCTCCTCCCTTGTTCCTCTCCTCTCCAAGTCCCAAATGAGTGTAGCTCTCAGCTTTTAGCACTAGCCATGGATGCCATATGGAGATTCAAGATGGTTGAATATGATAAGCAAATACTATGCAAGAGTAGATAGTGATGCTATGAAAAAGCTCTATGCTAATGCCAGTATAACAACAATACTCTAAATGCTTCTCCTTTTTGCTTGAGGAGAAG
Source organism: Cryptomeria japonica (assembly GCF_030272615.1). Classification (NCBI taxonomy): domain Eukaryota; kingdom Viridiplantae; phylum Streptophyta; class Pinopsida; order Cupressales; family Cupressaceae; genus Cryptomeria; species Cryptomeria japonica. The sequence continues at coordinate 678,667,388 of NC_081406.1, read as the reverse complement.
GGTTCTATTTATAGAAGAAATAGGGAAATGAAGGGTTAAGATTGAGCAATCTTAACAAGGGTTAGGATTGAAAGTTGGGGATCCATGTGCACAATTGGCACCAATAAAATGGTGACAAGTGTCAACATAGGATTGGGTTGAGAGAAGAGGTTGGAGGCATTAAAGGCCTGAGAAGACCTAATGGTTATCTAGAAGGTAAGGGTCAAGTCTAAATTAAGATTACCCATTGGATTAAGAGTTAATCCAAGGATAAACCTTTGTGCAAATGTTTAAGAGATAATCATGGTCAAAGCATTAAAGGCTTGATGAGACCCTTGGGTTGGGTAGAGGTTGAGTCAAAACAAATGTTTTAACCATGTGGGAGGGTTTGAGGTAACCATTAATGGTTATTGGAGACTTTGGGGATTAAGTGGTTGAAGGTTGGAAGCTTTCAAAGGTTATCCAAGACTTTGAGGGTTAATTTGTTGAACACACAAAGCATTAATTGCTTTTCAAAGACTTTGGAGTCTTTGAGAAGTGACTCCAATTTGCTTAGGAATGTGACAATATTTAGGGGATGGATTAGGCTAATTAGGAAGGGTTTAGAAGAATCTAGAAGGGGTTTAGGCATACAAGTGGATTTTGTAGGAAAATGCAAGTGGGAGAAATTTTGGTATTTTCAATTAAAATAAAATCATTTATTTCAATTAAATGGTGTAATTTGCATTTGGATAAATATTCAAATAAATATTAATTTATTTAAATGAGAAAAATGAAGATAAAGCATTTAAAATGCTTGAAGACTTTGAGGGAAACCATTAAAGGCTTGAAGACTTTAAGGAAAACCATTAAAGTCTTTAAGAAGACTATAGAAGGAAGCCATCAAGTTTGAAGACTTTAAAGCCATCAAGTTTGAATACTTTAAGGGAAACCATTAAAGGTTTCAAGTGGGTGAGGATAAATAGGATTTTAAATAAATAATTTATTTAAAATAGTTGTGCAACTTGCTTTTGTAGGAAAATACAAGTGGGTAGAGGATAAAGGTGATTTAAATAAATTATTTATTTAAAATAATTGTGCAACTTGCATTTGTAGGAAAATGCAAGTGGGTAGAGGATAAAGGTGATTTAAATAAATGATTTATTTATTTAAATGTGAGAGGTGGGATTTTGGAGGATTTAAATAAATATTAATTTATTTAAATGTGAGAGAAGATTTAATTAAATAAATATGATTTATTTATTTAATTAATGGTTTGAATTTGGTTAAGTGAATTAAATCAAATAAATTGAATAATTTATTTAATTAATAGGAGAAGAGGGTTAAGATGAATTAATTAAATATATTAATTTAATTAATTATTAATTGATGGTTAAATAATCAAATAAATATTAAATATTCATTTAATTAAGTGGACAGATTTATGTGACTACAACATCTTCATGTTCAACACTGAGAACACCACATGTGATATAAAAAGCAGTGATGTGCTCATCAAGATGTTGAGCACCATCTCCCAAAAACTTAGGCAAATTATTTCTTGTGCCTTTTGAAAGTTCATGTAAAGGTGTCATTAGGCTCAAAGGGCCAAACACAGTACCCCAAGGACCTACGACAACCATCCTTAACATATTATATGGAGGTATTACAAAATGATTTGCAAGTGGAACAACCGCAACTTGCAAACTCGACGCCTCACTTGGTATAGGGGACCAATGTGTAGTAGGAGGGAAACTCCGTGTCTGTTGCAAAGGAGATCACGTCCATGGAGGAGTCACAAAAGGAAAATTATGTTGCTATAAAAACTCAAAGGTAGGATCAACAATTCTTGTTGCTCATCCATGAGTGTAACTTTGATCAGCTAGATTAGTACTTTGAGAAAATCAACAATATAGATATTACAATAAAAAGCACACTGCAACCCAAAAGAGAAAATATTGGTTGCACATCACTCCCCAGTAGAGTCGCCAAATAACTGTTGGGTGAATATTTTGTCACCAGCATCCTAATGACAAAATATATGTTTCACACATAGCTATGATAAGACAAATTCTTTCCTCTTAACAAGGGGAGGTTCCCTATTTGAATCTTGGGTATTTCAACAACTTATGAAAACAAAATTCAGGTGTAATCTTAGGGCATTTAATTCTCTTTTTTCAGAATTAATGTATTTTCCCTTCACTTGATGATATTTCTTACAACTTAATAAATTCTAACAACTAAAGAACTTCTTGACAAAGATACTTAATATCTAGACAATCATGTAAGCTCAAAGTCTTACGTGAGTGCAACTACTCTAATCAACACTATTTTAACTTGTAGCTCAAAGTATCCAATATGTGATCAATGATTCCTAAAACTACAAGTAATTGGCAGAAATACAAAGCTTCCTACGTAATCACTTAATTGTCAAAAGATTTCCCAAATATGTAGATAGCACAAAGTCTATTTTACAGAATTAGAAAGCTCTTTCATTAGCATTCACAATTTCACCAAAAGGATTCAAATTCATAAGAAATGATTATGAGAACTAAATATAAGAATTATTTCAATCACAATCACAATATTTTGTTCACTCAAAGTTGAGAACTAGCAGATTAAGCTATCTTATTTCTCTTGAATCATTTTTTACATCAAAAGCACAAATTCTTTGTTGAGACAAAAATTTGGTAGAGTTTTGCTAAGCATAATAAAAGATAATTATGTACAAATGAGGTCCTCCTTATATAGGAAAGGAAGTTGAGAAAAAGGTGGGCATACTTGACTAATTCAACTGCATAGTCCCACTTGACTACAACTACTACATAAAATGAAAATGCAACTGCAATAAAATTTACAATAACTAAGAATGCAACTACATGAAAATATAGTGTCAAAGGGGACACTTTATTCATCTTTCTCCTCCTCATTGGATTTTTGGAATTCCTCAAACTTGGCCAAAATAGCTTCCATCTCGGCTTTGTCCGACATTGTGGTAGAACTAGTGATAACATGAACCTGGGAAACTGCATCTCCAGCTTTCACGTATCTCTTCCTTCCATCTTTCAACATTTATGCTAGATAACTTATCAAATGAACTCAATGTGAGATCTTGTTCTATACAATAATCTATTAGGGAAAGAAATTCTTGTACGATGTGTCACTAGTCACAAGCTTTTGATTATCATCATACAAATAACAAGAAATCTTAGCTATCCTTGCTGAAATATGGTCAATCTCAAAATCACCTTCTTTCTTTTCCCGATCAAGCTCCATAATCATTGACCTTATTATTTCCTTCTTATGAGATAGTAATGACAAAGTTTGGATGTACTTCTCTCTTGTCGAAATTACCTTGTTTTCTACAAGGACATCAATTCTAAAATCCCCCATTTTACCCCAAAGAGTTACGCTCTTTTCAATATCTTCCACCCCTTGAGATAAATAAGTTTTGACACCTTGCATTTGACTTTGAACAACCTCAAAGTCAGTCAACAACTTAATCATTGAATCCAGAAGATGAGAGCCCTCTAATTTCAAACGAGTAATCCATTCATCCACTACTCGGCCCTTAATGCCCACGTATTCTAATTTTTTGAGAGCCTCAGTATAAATTAAGGAAACAATTGGCTCAAACTCCTAAGAATATTGTGTGACTTTGAGAAGCACATTGGTCAACTACTCACATTTCTTCTTTAATTCATTATTTTCATCTCTTTCTTGATCAAATCTTCGCACAAGAGAATTGAAAGCAGTTTGAGAGTCTAACATGACACTCTCATGTGTCTCCACTCCAAGTTCTATAGTCTGCATAGTATAATCTTCAAGTTTAATATTATCCTTGTTCTTATTTGAAGATGGCACCATGACCTCAGCATATTTCTTTTTGTGGTTGGATCCACCAACACCCAAGAAACAGTCTTGTGAGATTTTTCCAAGATCAAGAGCTCAATGAAAAGTAAAACAGAGAGACAAAATAGATGATAGGAATAAACTATATTCTATCAAGATGAAAATACTGATCAACTAGATCATTAATCATTTCATACAATGAATATGATCCTACTTATATAGGCAAGGCTATATGGATATGTGAGCACACAAACATGACATGTGGCTCAATAAGCAACAAGGGTAGGTAGGAAATAGGTGTGGATAGGTAGGAGAAACAATATAATATTCCACATGAGGTGGATCACCCACTGAATATGGAATGTAACAACAAGATAAGTCCACAAAAGTGGAAATTCTCCTACACACACTATCCCAATGTGGAACAAACACCCAAGTGTCTCATACCCAAACTACTATGAAATGAATTTCCTAAGTAAACTTAAGTAAGGTATAATAATATCCAACATGAATAATTTTTTACACCAACACCCCCCCTTAAGTGCAACTTAGGGGAATAAACTTAAGTCTACAATGCAACTAAGCAATGCAAGATGGTTCTCGGCTACTAGGTCATGTTAGGTACCCATGTACAAATGCAAATGCATGCAAACCAATGCAATGAAATCTCTCACAAAGTGGGGAAAGAGAGAAAAACCCAATGGGAAAAAACCCTCCCCCAAAAGAGAGATGAAAACTATATACAAAGAACTCTCATAGAAGTATGTGAAGGACAAAACCCCATGTGAGGAAAAAGTCCCCCCCATATGAGAGAAGAAGAGAAGCTAGGTAGCCCCCCCTCAATGTGGACTCTGCATCAATGATATAAGCTTGATGATGAATGAATAAAGTGCTCCATGAACGCTGAACAACATTCCTCCCCTTAGGAAGAAACAAAACCAAAGGTGTATCCATGAAGTCTCCCCAATAATGAAGGGAAGATATAGGAAAATTACTCATGATGAATGAAGTCTCTGAAAACTACTCAAGTGTCCCCATGTTGATGCTGAAAGATACCCCCTCCAAGGGTGGTAAACTGTGCCACATTGCTGAAAAAGGAACTCCAAGATCTAGTGGCGATTAATGTAGAACAATATCAAAAGACTCACATGTCTCCTCAAAAAATAAAGAGACCTCCTCCAACTGTTGGATAAAAGTATCCACAATCATGTCAACCTTTAAAGATTGATCATGTAGAGAATGTACAAGAGGGTCAGGGTGATCCCTCACAACAATCAAAGAAGGATCATCTTCATCAAAGAGAAGATGAATGTCATCAATGATGTCTCCCAAATCTGCAATGTAGGACTCCACAAACAAACCTGCAATGTCTATCAAGTAGGCATCCCATGAAACTGAAGCTGGAAGACATGAAATATCCTGCTGCACTGAATCACAAGAAGGAAAAAATGTCGCACTAGCTACATCATCAGGTGCAATAGGTGGTGTGATATCAAGAGGAGGAGATGATATGCAAGGCTCAAGAATGGGGTCACATGTAAGAATCCCCAAGTTCAAGTGCCCAATGTTCTCCTCAAAATCTGAATCATCAACATAGGAAGAATCAACCTCATCAATAGGACCAAAATGTGAAAAAGAGTACAACCAAGATGCATGATCAACCACCCCAGTTGCAATGATAGCTCCACTCTCCAAATCTCTAATGATAACTGAATCAGGTGTGAACTCCACAGTTTTCCTAGTTGCCCCATGTGTGATTTGATAGATGGAAAGAAGATTGTTTATCAAATGGGGTACACACAACACATCATAGAAGGAGTTATCCCCAATGGAAATAGATCCTTTCCCAATCATGTCCATGTATGTATGATTTCCCATAAAAATCTATGGCATGTGA